>NC_041394.2:171140155-171435155 GCF_900747795.2 Erpetoichthys calabaricus
ATGAGAATGTTTTCAGTTGGAAAAATAATAATTTGATAGAAAGCCAGTTTATTTTGTGACGTCAGAAACGTAGATGTGTGGTGGTGTGATTTTTGTTTGCTTATTGAATGCGATTCCTTTTGCTACACACTTTAGGAAACATTTCACATGATCACACATTGCAGAATGTGAAGAGTGCAAAGCAAAAAAGGTTTTCAGCCAGTAATGGACTGTACACCTTAGTGTCTTTATTTTTCTTAAATGAGTTCCTCTGCAATAGCACACTTTATTAACATTATACTTTAAAGTTGAATCAGCAATACCTATTACCCTACCATAGAATGACAAGATGTCTAAGGTTACAAATAAAAAATAATGAGTCAGGCTTTAACCTAGAAAATAGGCCATCCTGAATAAATGAAAAAACAACCATCTACAGAATACTGTAAAGAGCACAAGGGAGCCTGTGCTCATATTATTTTTGTTTTTTCCTTGATTTAAAAATTTTCAGTGTTTAAACATCATATTATAATTCAACTTAATTTTAAATGGGTTTACTAGTCACTTGTTTCACATAATAATCTTTATTATGCTATTAACTGACACCTCATCAATGCAATGAAGCATCTCAGTTTCTCTGGTCTATCATATGTATGCATTGGGAAAAATGAGAAACACGTACATCTGTTACAGCAAAAAGTAAAGACGTGTACCATATATTTACAAGCTTTAACACATCTTGAGTCTTTGCAATAAATTTTTAATATGCTGATCATTTTCATCCATGATCAAACTTCCTTAATCTAATCTAGAGTTGCAGGTCCCAGGACAGACCATAGCAGCACTGAGTGCAGTTCACAACAGAGCACACTCACATACAAACTAGGGTAGTCCAAAAAAAAAAAAACCTAACAAATTCCAGTTCTCTCAAAGGCTAGTTTTCTTCATCATATTTATAGCAAACACACAAAATGTTTAAACAACATTTAGAGACCAATCCATTTGGAAGTTTTTAATTCATTTGAACCTTACAGCAGACAACTCTCCCACACGTGTAGGTCTACAACATTAGCACTGTCTATGAAGAATTAGGAAAATTCTTGCAATGGATTGCAACCAATCAAAGAATACACGGTTTGTGTTTCTTTTCCTTTGCCAGTGTGTCATTTGTTTGATAAAACTTACTCCCCTTTCTACTGTGTCATTTACTAACATTCATTATGTGTGCCAACAGTTCACAAAAAACATTGGAAGATTGGATCATCTGTTCACTGTTCTGACGATTCCTTGAGAAATGACTGAGACTTTTCTTTATCTTTTTCCATAAGGACATTGAAGAAGGATGTTGTTCTTTCTGTTAGCAGATCCTCCAGCTTTAGCTGTTCAGATCCTTATGTCAGCTTAAGGTGTCAAGGAATGTCCGGTAATGTTGGCTACTCCAGTCTTTCCACCATCTTTGCCTCCGTTTGTGCTAATACTCTGTCATCAAAAATGGCTAAAATAGAAACTCATACTTACTGTATGACTAGAATGTTCTTGAAACTCCTACTTAATACTTGAATTTTCTGAAAATTCCACCTTAGCAGTAGAATGTTTTCTGTTTCATTTTTTTAATTGTTTATTAATCATTTAGCCAACAAGGAACCCCGTACATGTACGTACATAGTAACAATACAAATAAAATGTTCAGAATGGTGTGAACTTCAAATGTTTCGCAATCAGGCTGAAATTTCTCAATCCCTAATAAACAAAAATAAGCCATATGAAGAAATATTTCCACAAACATCAACTCTTTGCATTGGTTTCTGGATCATCCTAATATATACTTACACTCAATCTGAGGATACCAGTTAAACCACCAAAATTTTTTAGGATGTGGTGAAGAAAAAGGCATTTGAACTCATGAAGAATGCACAAAATAAAGTCAGTCAGTCATTTTATAAGCCACTTAGCTCTGAACAGGGCCGTGGAGATTTGTTGGAGCCTATCCCAGCTAGCAAAGGTTGCAAAGCAGGAACGAAACCTGGGGCAGGGTGCCAGTCCACCATAGGGTGAGCACACACACACACCAATCAAACACTAGGGCCAATTTAGGGTATCCAATTCACCTAAACTGCATGTCTTTTGACTGTGGGAGGAAACCGAACCCCACAAAGACACAGGGAGAACATGCAAACTCCATGCAGGGAGGACTGGGACTCAAACCCTGGTCTCCTTACTGTGAGGCAGTAATGCTACCACTGAGCCAGTCTGCACTTATCTCTTTAAATCATTTGCATTTGCAATTTTGCAATGTTATTAACATTTAGTATTTTAAAATACCACTTAATCTTCTTTCCATTACTCAAAAAAAATTTAACTCAAAAAATAATTACTGATGTCATCTTCTTTAGACTGCAACTGGGCCTTTAGTAGAAATATCTTTGCCAAACCAACTCCAAAAACTGGAGGAAAGTCATCTTTCAGAGGAAAGACCTGAAAAAAGTAAAGTATACTGTATATTTGGGCTATTTGCATTTCTTCCTCTTCCATTTTTCTTGGATTTTTTAGGACATCTAAAATAATATTGTACTTTCTGAGTGCTGTCCTGTCCTGTTTTTGCTCATGTCATAAGGCTGTAGCCTACCTGCAAGATGAATTGGATTAAACAGGCAAGATGATGGATTGTTTCCTCCTTTCACAGCTAAAAAGAACTATTGACACCCTTAAACCAGACCCCAGTCCTCTGGATATTGTACCACCACGTCTCTTAGTGGAAGCCTTTGATGTGTTGGGCCCACCTTTACTAGCCATTATCAATGATTCTTTTTTTTTTTTTTTTTTTTAATATTTTTATTTTATTAATTTTCATTGTAATCATTCCATACAAACAGATCGATTTATAACCCAACAAATTTGAAAACAAATCAAACCCCACCCCTGAGAAGGAGAGCTAGCTTTTTAATAAGGCAACATTAGACAAAAGAAGGGGAGAAGTAAATATCTATATAAATAAGAGATGGAGAAGGGAGTTAAATGCAATAATAGTTATTTCTCTTATTCTAAAATAATATTGATTAAATCCTGCCATGTTTTGAAAAAATTTTGTACAGATCCTCTAACTGAAAATTTGATTTTTTCCAATTTCAAATAATATAAAACATCGGTTTCCCACTGACTTATAAGAGGAGAATTAGGATTCTTCCAATTTAACAAAATAAGTCTGCGTGCCAAGAGTGTAGTGAATGCAATCACCGTTTGCTTGTCCTTCTCCAATTCCAGTCCATCTGGAAGGACACCAAACACAGCTGTTAGTGGGTTAGGAGGGATTGTGATACTAAAGCTGTCTGAGAGGCACTTAAAAATTTTTGTCCAAAATGATGTTAGTTTGGTGCAGGCCCAGAACATGTGACCCAGTGAGGCAGGAGCTTGGTTGCAGCGCTCGCAGGTTGGATCCTGGCCTGGAAACATTTTGGACAGTTTTAAGCGAGACAGATGAGCTCGATATATAATTTTTAGTTGAATAATTCTATGCTTTGCGCATATAGAACTCGAGTGAATTCTCTGCTTTGCTACCTTCCACTCCTTTTCTGATATATTGATTAAGAGATCTTCTTCCCAATGTCCTCTTGGATCTTTGAAAGGTAGGGACTCTAATAAGATTTTATATATTGCGGAAATAGTGTTTGTTTCCTCGGAATTGAGCAGTATTTTTTCCAGCATTGTGGAGGGTGCAAGGTGGGGGAAATCGGGCAATTTCTGTTTAACAAAATTTCTAATTTGAAGATAGTAAAAGAAATGTGTAGCTGGGAGGTTAAATTTTGAACGTAATTGTTCAAAAGATGTAAATATGTTGTCTATATAAAGATCTCTGAGCATTTTAATCCCAAAACTTTTCCAGGTATTAAAAACTGAATATACTTGCGAAGGTTGAAAGAGGTGGTTCCCTTGCAGAGGTGCCACTGATAAAAGATTTTCCATCTTAAAATGCTTCCTAATTTGGTTCCATATTCTGAGTGAGTAAAGCACAATTGGGTTATTAGTATATTTGCGATAACTTTCATTTATTGGAGAGCAGAGCAGGGAATATAAAGAAGTACTACAGGATTTTACTTCTATTGCAGACCAAGCCTGTGTATGTGCATTTATTTGTGTCCAGGTTTTTATGGCTTGTATGTTTGCTGCCCAGTAATAAAACTGAAAATTAGGTAAAGCCATGCCACCTTCTGCCTGAGGTCTTTGTAGGGTCGCTCTTCGGATACGTGGGTGTTTTGAGTTCCAAATGAATGAGGTTATTATTGAATCTAACTGTTTAAAAAACGATTTATTGATATATATTGAAATGTTTTGAAATAAAAAGAGAAGTTTAGGAAGGATATTCATCTTAACAATGTTAATTCTTCCGGCTAGAGTGAGATGAAGGGTTGACCATCTATGCAAGTCTTGCTTAATTTTTTCCATACAGACGCCAAAATTTTGTTGATAAAGAGCTTTATGTTTACTTGTGATATTTACCCCTAGGTATTTAAACTGATCTGCTATGGTAAAAGGTAGGGTGTCTAATTTAATATTATATGCTTGTGAGTTCACTGGAAAGAGTATACTTTTATTCAGATTAATTCTAAGACCAGATATCTTTTGAAATTCTGTTAGTGCTGTTAAAACAGCAGGGACAGTGTTTTCTGGGTCCGATATATATAAGACCATATCATCTGCATATAGAGAAATTTTCTGTTCCAGTCCTTCTCTGACAATCCCCTTTATCTGATAAGAATTTCGGCAGTGAACCGCCAGTGGTTCAATAGCGATTGCAAACAACAGTGGCGACAAGGGACATCCTTGTCTGGTACCACGTTCTAGTTTAAAGTAGTCTGAGCAAATTTTATTAATACAAACTGAAGCTTCTGGACTGGTATACAGTAGTTTGATCCAAGCACAAATATTCGGGCCAAACCCCAATTTCTCCAATGCAGTGCATTATCAATGATTCTATTAGTTCGGGAGTTGTGCCCTCATTTTTTAAACAAGCTGCAGTCCATCCCCGTCTAAAAAAGGCAGAATTAGATCCTGGAGTTTTAGCCAATTTTCGTCCAATTTCCCAACTGCCATTTCTGGCTAAAATTTTAGAAAGAATTATTTATAATCAATTGGTTGATCACCTTAACTCCAATAATTTATTTGAGATCTACCTATCTGGCTTCAGGCATTATCATAGTGTTGAAATGGCACTCCTGAAAGTGTTCAACGACATCTCTCTTATTACTGACTTAGGTGATGCGGCAGTCCTTCTCCTCCTTGACCTGTCCACTGCCTTTGACACTATTGAACATGAGATATTGCTGTTGCGGCTTGAACATCTAGTTGGGCTTAAAGGGGCTGCTTTTAACTGGTTCAGGTCATATTTAACTGGTAGACAATTTTCAGTGACTTTTAATTCATCTTCTTCATCTACTGCTCCTCTTAAATATGGTGTTCCTCAGGGATACATTTTGGATCCTATTTTAATCTCCATATACCTTCATCCTATTGGAGCGATTTTTAGGAAATTTAACATTTCTTTTCACTGCTATGCTGATGATACTCAGGTTTATATTCCTGTCTGCAACTCTACAACAAATCAGCTCCACAACTGTCTGTCTGAATTAAGATCCTGGATGGCTAATAATTTTCTTGATCTAAATCAAAATAAAATGGAGGTGCTTATAGCGGGTCCATCAGCTAAACCCCAAATTGGTCTTGGACTTCTTGGCTCTTTCTCTGTCTTTTCCAAACCTCAAGTCCGCAATCTTGGTGATACCTTTGATAGTAACCTCTCTTTTGAGAAACAAGTAAATTCTGTAGTCAAGAGTTGCTTTTTCCAGCTTCGTTTATTAGGTAAGATAAAGCCTTTTTTATCTTCTAGGGATCTTGAGATAGCTACTCATGCGTTTATCTTTTCTCGCCTCGATTACTGCAACTCGCTGTATTCTGGGATTAATAAATCCCTGATACACAGGTTATAGTTGGTCCAAAATGCTGCCGCTCGCTTTCTGGTTGGGGCAAGAAAGTATGACTCTGTGTCTCCTATATTAGCTTCTTTACACTGGCTGCCTGTCAGTTTTCGAATTGATTTTAAAATCTTGTTGCTAGTTTTTAAATCTTTACATGGGCTTGCTCCTGCCTATTTATCTGAACTGTGTGTTTTACATCAGCCATCTAGAGTGCTTAGATCTTCTGGTCAGCTGTCTCTGGTTGTCCCTCGTATCAAGTGTAAAACCAAGGGGGACAGGGCTTTTGCAGCTGCTGCGCCTCGCCTGTGGAACGCTTTACCTCATCACATAAAGGAGTCGTCTACAATTGAACTGTTCAAAACAAGACTAAAGACTCATTTCTATTCACTTGCATTCCATGACCTTCAGTAATACTGATGGTTTCCTCTTTGTGATTATATAACATTACTTCTATTTTTTATGTGTATAACATTACTTCTATTTATTATATATTTTATTTTATGTTCATATATTTTATTTCTATTTATGTTTTATGTTAATTTGTTTTGTTTTTCTTTTATTCTATTATTGTAAAGCACTTTGGCCACAGGGCGGCACGGTGGCACAGTGGGTAGCGCTGCTGCCTCGCAGTTGGGAGACCTGGGGACCTGGGTTCGCTTCCCGGGTCCTCCCTGTGTGGAGTTTGCATGTTCTTCCCCGTGTCTGCGTGGGTTTCCTCCCACAGTCCAAAGACATGCAGGTGAGGTGGATTGGCGATTCTAAATTGGCCTGGGTGTGTTTGTGTGTGTCCTGTGGTGGGTTGGCACCCTGCCCGGGATTGGTTCCTGCCTTGTGCCCTGTGTTGGCTGGGATTGGCTCCAGCAGACCCCCGTGACCCTGTGTTCGGATTCAGCGGGTTGGAAAATGGATGGATGGACTTTGGCCACAGCATTACTATGTTGTTTTAAATGTGCTATATAAATAAATTGACATTGACATTTAATTATTCAACGGTTTAATGTGACCATTAAAAAAAACAATACATATTTTCTGTATAGTCTAGAACATTTCTGATAATGGCACTATATCATTTAGAGTGGTGTGTCATGAACAGCTTGTGTCAGGTTTACATTTTTGTTTATGTCATTTTCTTTAACAGTTTCCAGTATGTCAGCATGATCCTTTTTTGAATTGCCATGGTTGCTTTTGGGACAAAATGGAATAAACCGAATCCATGAAGCAAAACATGGTTGAGACCCAATGCGAAAGGGAAAGTCATAAACGTCTGATGGTACCAAGATTTCATCTAAATCATCTTCGTGGATCTTCTTCCAAGTTAAGATTCCCCGTTCTTGTGCTGAACCTAAAACAAACACATTAGGAAAATTTCAGAGATGGCAAATTAAATTCATGTCATGATAATCACCTCTAAACAGTATACAGTTATCTCACAGAGATCAGTTGTTAGAAGTTATTTTGTGCAGAAATACAGCCGTACAATGTTTAGTGATAGTGCATTCAATTGAATGATCATTATTTTGATATTTCACAGTACAGAAACTTTTACTGCACTTTTGAAAATCAAATCACAAAGGTGGTTGTAATTGGTCATCATAAATTCACATGAGTATGAATGAGTCTAGGTGTATATGACAGCTTGCTCTGTAATACAGTGACATCCATATATAAATTAAAATTTCATGTGATAATAGAATAATACACTCATGAAATATTTTAAGCTACAGTATGTCATAGTATAAGTGACTTAAATATTATTGGATGTTATTAAAGAGGAATAAAGGTCTGACATTATTTCCTTAATTTTTACATTTAAATCGGCAAAATTTACAGTTTTAATGAAGGCATGTAGACTTTTGATATACACTCTACATAAAATATATTTAGAATATATTGAGACAATATATTTAAAAAAATATATTTATGCTTTTTGGAAAAATTAATTCATTTCATTAAAATGGCAGTAACTTGTTTCAAAATATAATGCTGTATATTGTATGATATAACATATTTTTTATGAATAAAAATCAGTTTTTAATTTCTGATGAAAGATTTCTCATACTGTGAATACTATGATATCCAAGAGTTGACTGCAGTAAATATCACACTTTTCAGAATTCATCCACTTAAAAGTTCTTCTGATTTCTGACTGTGGAATTTGTCAAGTTTCATAAAAATTATTCTTTTGTAAAGTGACATATGACTACCAAAAAACAAACACAAGTCAGTCCGTGTTGATTTTCTGCCCCCTCTACTGACAGGAAAATTATTTTGCAATTAGTAATCTCTGGTGGTGGATTAGGTAGTTGGTATCTATTCCATGAGAAGCCATGGATAGCTTAAGCCACAGTAGCAACTAGCGCTTGTAACAGCTCTATTTAAGCTATAATTTAAGATGCATAATAACTAGCTTACAAGAACTAGCAAAACCAAATGTAATGCTAGTAACGGACATTTATATTACTCAAAGTCTCTTTAAAAACTGCTTTCATGGCATGCTACACTTGACATTAGAATCAGTGGCCCAAGAAGAGCCAGATGTTAGCATTATTTCATAAACACTATGTATTCTAGCTAGATTCTAGCTATGCCAGGTGACTAATAGGCACATCCCATAAATCACATGTAAGCTTTCATATGGCAGAACTTAACTGGAAAGTTTGAATAGCATTGCTCATAAGCCTGGAAGTTATCAAGCTAAATATAAATGGTGATAAAACACAATACAATGATCAAAGAAAGTCCAGCATTTGGTGCATGGCCCCGTAATGAGTAACAGTCAAATCAGCTGACAGTTTGCTCAAAATAAAATTCTGAGCTTGGAATCTTGTGTTTATGTTTTAATTTGCACCTTAAAAACCTGGAGAGTGTCACAATTTGAAAAGGTCCATCCATTCACCCATCTTTCCATCCATTATCAAACCTGTTTTATCAAGTTTGGAGAGCATTGTGAAAAATGCCATGCAAAAAATAAACCAAATATAGCAAATATTCCTGGATGAGAAGGAAGTTTTCCCAATTTACTTAAATGGAAAATAGCAAAATAATACACTATTTATTATTGAATGTGCTGTACTCTGTATTTGTATTAAATGTTCTGAGAAAAGCTGACTTTTAACTATTCATTTTTTATAATTCTTACATTTCCAATAGTTGTTTTTCCATTAAGTGATGCGTTACATGGTGTAGCCACCTTCTTCATTCTGATCCTGGATCTGAATTATGTGCCCAGTCATGTCTGTGCGGAGTTTGGACATTCTCTCCATGTTTTCTTGGCCTGTTTTCTAAATACTCAAGTGTTCCTTCAGCATGCCCAAAAACATGTTGATCATATTCTAAATTGAGCCACTTAGTTTGGTTCTGTGTGTAAATGGGTCCTGTGATGGCCTGGCACCAAGTCCAAGGCTGTTTCCTGCCATGCATCTAATATTACAGCTCTGAACTGAAGTAAGTGGGTTTGAGAATACAATTTTATGTGCCAGATTGTTAATATCCTTCAAGTAAATTGCTCTCCCCACATTCAGAAAGTTTTTTCTGGGTGTTCCGGTCCTTTGTCAAATCAAAAAGGTGGTTGTAATTGGTCATCATAAATTCACATGAGTATGAATGAGTCTAGGTGTGACAGCTTGTTCTGTAATACAGTGACATCCATCCAAGGCTGCATCCTGCCTTGTTTTTAACAGTGGCATTTCTGAATTTTGGACCAATGGGGCACAGTCCATCTAGATTTTGTGCAAATAAGCAATAAGCTTCATTAAAATGTTTATAACAACTCTCAACTTTGCTATCTTATGCCATTTTTTCCAATATTCTGTCATGTGCTCAATGTATTTTCTTATCTAGGAAAATATTGCCTTTGTACCATGTGAAGTTGTCTTAGTGTCAGAAGCTGCAAGCCTGTTTCTGGCTGAAGGGTCTGGACGAATTGGCCCTGCAGTGTTCTCATAGGCCTAATGAATATTCCAGTTTAGTGATAGGGTTTGAAGGCTAGAGCCACTTATTCTCAGCATTAAAAATGAGGACTGTTTTTTTGTTGTTTTTTAGTCATGCATTCACACTCCTGGTTCAAGTTTTTCCATGTAAAGGTTATGCAGTGCAAACTAGAGATGAGGTACAAAAATGTTTGCTAAAGGCAGCCACTGCAATTTTCAGGAAAGAAAATGCAGATTGATATCAGGAGGGCATCAAACACAAGACATTATGTTGATGGAACGCAGTGGCATCTTAATCTTTACCCATTGCTGAGGAGGACTGCCTGATGGGCACTTCATTTTAAAAAAAGTCCACAAGGAAGCTATATGTACTTCTTCCACTTCATGGAAAAGAGCCAAGCCGTATGATGCCCATGTTTAAAGATGTGCAGAGTCCTGATGAAGAAACAACAGGTATGTGGAATATCTCTTTTCTTTCAACTGTTTGCCTGTGTAGTGCTGTCCAGCAAACACCTTGGCTGCATAGTGGTTATTGCTGCTGCCTGACAGTCCCAGAGACTTTTGCTTTAATTGTTCATTGTATATAATCGGTGTGTTCTCTCCATGTTATAGTGGCGTGTCCTTTTTTCACGTCAGATTCTGCTGTTTCAATTTGGGCAGCTCATAGTCAATACATTTTACTGATCAGAAAGTGGTTGTGAGGCTGTTATTTTATTTAACATTTAAATCTATATTGCTGCATTTTGTAGATGATGATGATATAGGCCAGGTACCACCATCCCATTATTTAATTGCTTTTTGTGAAGGAAATGGCTGTTTGAACTTCCACATGTACTAATTAAGAGGGGTACATATTATTAGTTCTGTTAATTAACCAGATTATTCCTGCTAAAAATGGCACTGGTTTCCACTGCTGCCTGAATATACTCAGATTACCCAATTTTGTAAAAACTGGGATAAGATAGTTCAGTGAACCATTTAATATACATACATTGATACTGTATATATCCATTGATGTATTTTTGACACCATAATTTATGGTGGTTGTTGCAGAAAAGTGACTCAAACAAGTGAATTTATACTATGATATTAATGCTTTAACAGTGAAGCATCCACAATGTTGAGATGACCAGTATTTACTCACTGAGAGAGAGAGAGCTTCTTCTTCTCTATGTTATCCTACTCTGCAATGTTTTCATCATTGACAAATAATAGTTGTGAATCAACAAAGGTCGGGTACTTTTTAATGAAAATGTGATTTCCCTAGCTTATTCCATTCTTGAATAATTTATAGACAGATGGACCAGATGAAATCATTTATAAAGAAATAGGAATGCTAAAAAACAAAACTACATTTTGTATTGGAATATTCAAATAGAAAAGAGGAATTTAAAGCACATTTTATTCTGAATTTTAGTATCTTGAAAAATACTCTAAAAGAAATTTAAGAAGTGACATTGTTTTGTATTTCTAACCTTAAAGCCCATACCTCTATAGAAACATTAAAGCTGTCATTTTAGAGTGGAACATGAATGAGTTAAGGATACCTACTTACCTGGAATAGTGTTATCCAACACAAAGCCAAAGAAGCCCCCAACAAACATGCCAGTAGTCAACAGAACTGTAATCACCTGGTCAAGCTCAACCACTCCTAAAAGAGAATTCAAGAGGATGTATTGAGTGTTGTATTATGATTCTTTGACTGACATCTCTTACAGTTTGTGATTTATTTCTATATTAACAATCCGTAATTTACAAGAATATATTGTAATTTTAAGTTCACAATGGCACAGCAATGTGATACCTTTTCAAACATGCTCTCAAACATGAAAGTATATTGAATATCACGTTCTCCAATTCTGATTATTTGAAAGGGTCCGTCAGTGCTACCATTGTATGTTTCAGCTTCCCTGTGAACTTACAAGAAATAAAGGAGGGCCATGAAATGGATTCGCTGATGCTTTAAGTAGAAATTAATGTTCGTGGAAAACATTTAATAATTCAACTTATTGTGGGCTCCTCAATTTGAATATGCTTATAGTACTAGACATATTTACATTATGTTATCACATTAAAATACTGCACTTTATTTCATTTCTAAAAATGTTTCTTCAGTAATAAGTTAACACCTTAAGTAACAAAGCCGAGCAAATGCACATATTGTAGTTTTTGTAATGGAGTAATGGACATTTTCAAGCTTGGTTGTTTGTGCTAAATACCTCTTATTCAGTGTTCTGTTACTTGCATGTATTGTCATCCTTGAAGATTTTTAAGAGCAAATAAAAATTAAGGAGATCAGTTCCACTTACATGTCACAACCATGATGTTCTTCAAAGTAGCTAGCATACAGAAACTAACCTGTCTCAACTGATGATGGGTTCTTAATAACCCAATTTGGAATAACCAGTCCACAAAACATGGAGAATCCAAAGATGAAGATATTCCTTGATGAATTCATATCTGTATACTGGATTTAGGGATGAAAGAAAGAAGCAGAGTGTGTTCACTTTTTTGATTCAAAATTAGAAATGCTGTACAGCTTAATACAAGCTAAAACATCTGAACAAATATGATGTAGTATATGCTTACCTAATAATCCAATTTATGAACTGGTGGAGAGCTTAATAGTTTAATTACAATTCAGTACTTTACTATAAACTGTGTTTGTTTTAAAGTATGGAAGCTTGTACTACATGGATAAAAGACAAAGTACAGGAAAGCTGAGTATCACAAGTAAAACCTTCATATATCTAGAAAAAAAAAATCCATCCAGTCACAAGGAGTTGCTAAAACTTTAAAACCAATCAAATGAATGAATGAAACAACAGTACAAACCACTGAGTCATCATGCCATTCAGGAGGTTTGCTTTGGAAGCTTAATATTTTTATTCTTTTTTGGATACGGATGACACCCATTTCTGTTTATAACACAAAATAATAAGTCGCTTTGATTATTAAAACATATAACATTAGATGACTTAAAATTATTTGTCCTTATATTTGAACACAAAGTTTTACTGCTTTTTTTTCTGGGTAGAATGCCTGCAAATAACACGTAAATACTATGACAGATCTTAATTTGAAATACTTTGGCTGAAATCATAGCAGACTAATTTAGTGCAGATATAAAGTTTCTTTCAAATGTTACTTTTCCACTTTAAAAACTTTTTTATCTACCTGAAACATACTGCAAAATTAAGGCAATTCCTTAATACTCAGGATATAGTCAAGTAAATTTGTTAATTTACATATGTAGAACAGACTATATGACTATATATTGACTAATGCTGTATCATCAGGCTGTTTAAAACATTTGATTTTTGATCTATATTTAATTTAAAAATCTGTAGGAAGGATCAAAATTAAAACTAAACACTATGATACTTGTACCTCTATATTAATTTCTAGTTAAGTATAGAGCACATTTTATAATCTTTTTTCT
Organism: Erpetoichthys calabaricus; assembly: GCF_900747795.2. Taxonomy (NCBI): domain Eukaryota; kingdom Metazoa; phylum Chordata; class Cladistia; order Polypteriformes; family Polypteridae; genus Erpetoichthys; species Erpetoichthys calabaricus. The sequence goes on from NC_041394.2 coordinate 171,153,475, forward strand.
ACATTTAAGATCATTAGTGCCCACCCTACCACACACACACACACACACACACACGCACACTATACCATACATAGCTTATTATTAGATGCATTACTAGACATAGATTGCAATTGCTTTTAAAATTCCCAGAGTAAACTACTGTACAAGAATAAAGGTTTAAGTTATAGAATGTCCAAGTTCTATAAATTATACACCTGCCAATGAAAGAGATGTCCCGTATATATCAGGATTTTAGTTAAGGCTAAATACTTATTATTTTAGCTGTTAGCAGGCCTGTTTCATACAAGTTTTAGAAGTACATAACAATATTTGCAATTGTCTTTTCCAATTTCTTGCTTTTCTTATTGTTCTGCAGTATTGTCTGACCAAACTGCCAATTTAATAAAACTTGCTTTTCTGAACATGGAGTGAGAACTTAGAATTAATAGTAAACTTAGCAGTAATGGAGACAGATAGACTAGTTTTAGTCTTTTAGGTTGAATTCCATTAAACTCATTAACACTGCCCACTAATACAATGCCTCTCTTTTTAAGAATGATAGAATAATGGAAGCCTGCTAGACAAATTCAAATATATTAGTAACATCATTGAGCAAAGTCCATGCAAATGGCATATTCTAATTATCATTAGGAATTAGGAAATTAGGAAACCAGATATCTGTCTATCTGTCTGTCTAGCTCTTTATCTACAGTATCTATATAGAGTATATACAGTATACACGTTCATATATATATATTAAACATATATAAACAAAAGACCTATGTGTGTATGGAGTAGTGTGTTTGGGCTTGTGCTGGAGAAAGAAAAAAGGCTGGAAGGCCAACTGATGTACAGAATTTCCCTGTAGGGTGAAACCCCACCCCTTCCAGCCCTCGTGGTATATAAGGACATCAATGTTCAAACAAGGACCCACTTTGAATGAACCTGGAGCATTGATGCTCTACAGATATTTATGATTATGGTGAAGCACTTAAATAATGCTTGCAACCATATTTTCCTCAAAACCAGCTGTAATTAATCAGTGATTCCCTTGGACCCCAAACTTCATTTTCTGTCTTTGTCACATTTTACTCTGGGACATTAGACAAGAGACTCTTGATAGCATAATGCATGCTCTGTTTGCTTTTCATGATTAGAAAGGACATATCCAGTAACAGAGCTAGAAGTACCTGTGAACAAAGACCACCCTATTAGGTTAAAGCTAAATCCTAGTTGTCTCCCTTCCAGTCTGCAACCATTATAAAAGAAGCTGGATGAAGAGCGGCCGTATCACTTCCAGGCATGAAGAAGGTACTCAGCTAATACAGTATATTAATAGTACTTAGTTTACACAGTATGTTAGCTGTAATAACTAGGAGAAAAAGAGAAAAGAAAATAAAGCTAAGAAACACACTGGAAACCTATTGTGTTTTATACTGTAATTTGGAAGAGCCCAAGGCACTGTAATTCATAATCAAAAAATTTTATTTTAAGAAACCTCTGGTAGGACTTTGTGTTTTGGTTGTCTGAGCAGCCCCTGCAGTGTATATACTGTATAAATTATACCATATTTCTTTGTTTTTCCATCATTATGTTTTATGTTTATGTTGCGGTTTTTTTTTTCATAATATTTGTGCAATTTCTGCATTGTACTCTAGGCTTAAATTGGTAGGACATTGATGTGACACAGCATCACAGGATAGCCCCACTGGGTTTATCCTCTAGATGCAGTCTTTGTGTGGAAATGCAAAATGTTGCTTCTTTTTCCTCTGCAGTTTTTCTATAAACTTGAGATTTTACTTACTTACTTACTTACTTACTTTCTTTTCATGCACTCTGGTTAGCAGTGAGAGTATCTGAGAGATCAAGTAGCATAACATCTAAATAACACTACATGCAGGGAAAAAATGACAACTTGGCAAATGAATATGAGGCCCAGCAGTTCAGTTTGTATCCCTTATGGAGCACCACTTTGGTTCTAGAATAGGGAATGGTTGGGATACCTTTCTAATTTTCTGCAAAGAGATTAATTTTGAGTCTTTTCAATTTATTTTCAGTTTTGTGAAGAATTCAGGATGGTAAAGGAAAGTTACATCTGTCCTTAGGGACTACTTCAAAGAGCTCAATTCAGTTATTTTTAAATCAGCTTATTGTCATTATAAAGTTCAATACAATGAAACCTACTTCGGAAGAGTCCCAATGGTGCATAAAATGCTGTAACAATACGGTAAATTTATCCACTTCAAATAAATAAATATCAGACAAAATATGCAAATTGTATCAGCCAGAGCAATTAACAAATAGATCATATACGCAGCAGACCAACAATCAAAGCAACTGATAGTACAGATGCTTACATATTGAAGGTCAAGATTAGATCTGTATGGGAGATAAATGGGCAAAATGTGGTAAAATTTAGAAATTCTATTCACACAATTATTTTATGGATGTTTAAGAATGTATTTGTTCATCTTTTGGACAATAGATAAAATACTAAAAAGATTTTTCAGGGTAATACAACAATAGGAAAATTCTGAATTTGTCCTTTAAAGTCATTTACTTTTACCTTTAACTTTCCACATTTTCTCTTGTAGGTGGTGCTTATTTTTAGTTAGCTAACTGCCCTCATATAAACAGAACCCATGCCCCCACTTAAGTGAATGAATGAATACCTGTAAACAAAGAATGCTAACAGACAAAAATCATTTAAAAACTCATTATTGACATTTTTCTGCATGGATGAATGATAATTACAGGTGAATAAATCAATACAATTGTTATGTGCATCTGTCAGGCCTGGTTTGGAAAAACCGTTAAGCATGCTATTGACTAATGCATTGATAGAAAATTATATTTTGTTCTTTTCTCAAACTGTACCATTTAGCTGTAACAAGTAGCTGCTTACAGACCATGTGTCTCAGAAACAACTGTCACATTTAAAGAAAGGAATGAAAGATAAGAAATTAAAAGCATTTTAACCCTACAATTTACAAGAGCCATAAATGTAAATCTGGATATATGGCATTTATGGACTTATAACTTTAAATATGTATCTCTCTGAATGTTTCAGTCTTACCCGTCCTTAGATGTACAGTATGTCTGTAATTAGGTATTATGCATGAATTCTAGTTAAAATATTCATACTTGAAGAAAGAGAACTATTGAGAAAAGAACAAAGGAAATTAGCTTGGTTGATTAGCAATTCACTCAGCTGAGCCTACTAATAAATTTTTATCAGAAAGGACCAAAATTAATTAAATCAATCATTCAATCTAAAATGTAATAAATTACAAAAAAGTAAAGGATTTTCTCAATTGACTATGTTTATTTGTTTTGCTTATTCGATTTTTTATTGCATCACAAGAAGCTGTGTTCCTTAGCTCTTTAAAGAATATGACAGGATCCAATTTGAATTAAATTCAATGCATCTTTTTAAATGGATTTCCACTTATAAGTTTGGTGCTCTATAGAAGTAAGTACAAATATATTGTAATATGGTTAGATGACATGCACAGAAACATTAAATATAAAGCTAATGAAGACAAAACTCAGATAATATATGCAAAAAAATGAAATATATAGAAAGAGTGTTTCCAGCTTCCCCCTGGTCAGCTGCATTCTGAAATTTTATGAGAAGCAACTTGATTTTCTTCATAAACAGGCTCTCATATTTTTATAAATGTAAAATTTATTTCTTATATTACAACGTTTGTAACTTATGACTCAAGTATTTGTTCTGAGCATCAGTCAAATTGGATATAGTTATGAATCACTAATACTGATTTCAAGTTCATTGTCATGTGTATACCCTACAAAGAGATTCTTACTTGGGTGTCTTCCATAGACTAGTGGCAACAGAAAAACGTCAACGGCAGAAAATAAGTACAACACTAAATAATATGTAGAAGAACAAACATGAGCATTACAGTAATAATGTCCTAGTTATGCGTATTATTATATTTCTTTACTGTTGTCAATTTCAGTCCCATTCTTGTTGGTAGGTATAGCTTAACAAATAACACATGCTGCATTCTAAAATACAGTTCACTTCACTAAACTGGAACAAAAGGAAATTTGGTTTAAAGTATACAGCTAGGTGACACAACGATTACAACAGCTATCACACAGCTCTGGAGTCTTGTGTTCAAATCTTAATTCAGTCTCAGTTAATGTTGACTTTACAGGTTCTGATAATGTCTTCTTCATTTTTTCATCTCTGGGTACTCTGGTTTCCTCCTACATCAGAAAGTTGAGAACACTACTAAAAATAACGGTTCTTTAATGGCATTTCATTGTTCTTTTCTGGCTTGTATGGGTCCTTGTAGAACTATTGCTTGACAAAGCACCATTTCATTCTGGGAAGGATTTTTTTGCATATCAAGTTGGTTCTTTGTGCTTTGAAAAACTTCCTAATGTTTAGACAAAGAAAATAAAAACTGAAATATTTTTGTTTGTTAGGATGCCTAGCAGGACACTAACAGATTAAAAATCCTGAATTTAGTCTGTGGTATTTTATGCAGCAAGAGTTCTTTTAAAATCTGTTCATGGTTATTTACTGTATAGAGTCTGTTAAAGATCAAAATAAATAAAGGTTCTTTCTGGAAGCTTCATGCAGATGAGTCTTTTTGGAACCATAAATGTAGAACCACTATGGCACCTTTAGTTTTAAGAGTGCAGGTTAGGGTTAATGGAGACACTAAATTGTCCCTGCGTGAGTGATGATGAGAGTGTTATGAAAGTACCCTGCAGTACACTGGTGCCTTTTTCAAGGGCGATTACCTATGTATGTCCAGTATGCCCTGTTTACCCATAACCCTGAAATTGTAATACATCCCTTTACACCCTGAGCAATCTCTGCACGAGGGGGCTACCACAAAATAAAGCCTTATTATTCAAGAAATAAAGGCAGGACAGTCTTTCTTTTCTCTAAAACCTGACAGATAACTTCTCAAATGTGACAGAATATGTGTTTGTGTCAAATTTTAATATTCCTTTACTTAGAATCTACTGCTAAACTAGGAAAAAAATAGGTACTCACAGTATTTTTTTTTATTTTTGTTTTCAAATACTGTATATCTCATATGCAAGTAATGTCAGGGCAGTTTTTCACCTCTGAAGTGTTTCCAGACATGTCAACTGTACCTGTCTAAAATTTCATGTTTATAACACAAACATATAAATAGTTACAGAATTTGACACCATGAGTCCTCCTCCCTTATCCAAAACCTCTCCAAACGGCAATCCAGGTTCAGAACAATTTTATTGCATATTAAACAGTAAATCATATAAAAATACCTTTGCATAAACATTTTCTTGCAACACTAATAAATGTAGGTGAAGAAATATGCATTGTAATATACTGCAAGGGATGGCTGGCAGCATTACCCAGCCAAGACATCCATGAGAAGGAAGGACCAGGGGAGAGAGCATGCACAAGGCATTATCTACCCCAGAGCACTAGATGGCAGCACCCCTGGATTGCAGCAGGGCCTCAGATTGTAGCAAGGCTACATAACTTGACAGTTGGGTTGGCCTTCTGGACTGTCCGTCACTTTATAATGTTGGCTGGGTGGGTGTTTGTGAATAGCCCTTCAGGCACCTTTGGTGACGTCCCAGTGCTGGGAGGACCCCGCCCGGTAAATATTCCAGTTGCCTGTTGCCGGCGTGAGGTTTCCATAACAACCGAGAGGGGCAAGGATGTTTCGGCTGGAAACTTTTTCTTTTTAAGGGGAATGGAGGATCAAGGAAAGGGGGAGGAAAAAAGGAAGGAAAAGGCTGAAGGCAAGGCGGTGACTATCCATGCTCAAAGAATCATTCTTCACCCAGGGATGTCTACTATTTGTGGGTGGCCACCCTGAAGAAATAATCAGGTGACGAATCCCCGAAAAGAGGCCAAGTACTGGTGTTCTCCAGGTGCTCCCGTCTGGTGAGTCGGATCCCTGAGTTTGCATTTCTTCGTGAAGAGAAGCCATTTCGCCAGATGACTGTTGTGTTTCCTCCTGCCATACGGGAGGAACGGAACTGCAGGGTTTATTGTTTTCTTATATGTGGAATAAGTTAAATCTTTCTTTTTGCATTCTCAAAGAACAGGTTTTTTTATTATTTACTTTTTTTATTGTCTGTGTCAATCCGGGGGTTAGGATTTGGGCATCTAGTGAAGGGGTTCACTAATGAGCACTCAGGCACCGGGCAAGTAAATGTAAACAGCAAATGTCAATATATTTATCAGTCCCACTTTCTGTTGCACTTTATTTTTTGGCAATTATTTAACGGCATGCATAGGGGCAAGAGGGGCAGAGGACCAAATATGGTAATGCTATTATATCCTTCAAATATCGTCCACTCCCCTATCGGGTTGTGAAGTGTAGGAATCGCGTTCCCATATTTTGCAGTTGCTACAGAATGGTGCCCTCTCTGAGGAGGTATAAGAAGCATCTTTCATATTTTGGTTCCCTTTAGCCCATTCACTAAAAAAAAAAAGTTAATCATCCATGATGTCTTTAGGGCAATTGGGGCAGGCGATTGCCTGGCCGAGTGACTGCTTGTGTGAAGAAGTGGTAGCCAGTAGCCGCCACGTTACGGTGAGGGCACATTTGGCCGTCCGAGAGAGAGCGAGCCTGCTTCAATCGATGTACCTGAGTTATTCGCCCGGACCTGGGGCCTCATGTATAACGCCGTGCGTAGAACTCACACTATAACATGGCGTAAGCACAAAAGCGGGATTGTGCGTACACACAGAAAAATCCAGATGCAGGAATCTGTGCGCACGCATACTTTCACGTTCTTCCACCACATAAATCCCGATCAGCGTGAAAAGTAACGCACGTGCACGCGCCTTCTGTCCCTCCCCAACTCCTCCCAGAATTACGCCTCTTTGAATATGCAAATCAATATAAATAGCCTTCTGTGAAAAGACAATGGGAAAAGCACGGGAGAAAATATAAGAATTTCAGCGAATACCATGTGGAGGCAAAGGAAAAACGTACTATTTGTTGGTTTAAACAGTGGTATAATCAACAAAAGGAAGCTGATCGAGTGACAGAGTGTCGGAGAAACTCGAAGGCTCAACTTCACACAGTCGCACAGTGCCCGAAATAAAAAAGAAATCACATATCAAAGTCGCCGTGAAAAAGCGAGTCGTAGCCCACCGTCTGAGTGTCATATGAAAGCATATTAGGGTACAGACAAAAAAAAGGCACACAGTGGGGAAAAAAGCACGAAATGTCAACTTTAATCTCGAAATTTCCACTTTAATCACGTAGTTTATTTTGCCATTAAAGTAGAACATCATAAACTTCATCTTAAAATCGTTTAATTTACTAGTTTCTCAAATCCCATTGTAACTAAAGTGGCATGTTAAATGCTTTGTTCTGTATTTGATCTTCTATGTGCTCTATGTGTATGAATCACTACCTGCTTTTTAAACGGGCTTTCTCTTTCTCCGACAGGACACATAATCCATTACATTCGTGATATTACAGCTCTCTGAATAATTAAAATACTGAGATGTATACGTGATATCTTTTTCATGATGATAGGAATGAAAGCATGTTATTAAACATGGGAACACGGTGGCGCAGTGCTTGTTCATGTGTCACGCAAGAGGCTTGCTGCGCCATGCGCAACCTTCAATGAAATAATTTATCACAGCAGTACTGTCTCTTTCAAACGTACTAACCTCCAATTCCTGTCCTTACTTTTCTTTCTCCAAAAACTCAATCGCCACACAATAAGCTATGTAATAGACGTGAAGCCATCTGTAAGCTTAGAACTTCGATTCTTCAAAACTTTTAAGGAACATTGAAATATCTTAGTAGTACATGTTTAATTATTATATCCGTCTATCTTTCCAGTGTCGCGTCAGCACCAGCAAGAATACAGCGCAAGGCAGGAACAATTACTGAACTAGCTAGCGCTGCGGCACCGTGTCCTCACATGTTTAATTATTAACAATACAGATTATTTAAATGAAGTTAAAGTTTTATCTGCATAATATAATCAACATGTTTTGCTGCATTACGTCTTAGAAATGAATACCGTCATCACATGTAAATACGCGCTTTATAAAGTGGCGCAGGTTGTGCAATATTATAACTGTAGTGCAAGTTTACAGTGGGGTAATTGTACTTATAAGTACAAACAGTTCTACAAGGAGCACTTGATGGACTGATTTAGTGCGTTTAGAGTTCTTGGGATGAAACTGTTTCTAAACCGCGAAGTCCGTACAGGGAAGTCTCTAAAGCGTTTTGCCGTGGCTCAGGCAGCATCTGCTTCATGCTGTGTACCGATAATTCTCTTTCCAATCAGCTGCTGCTGTGATTCCCCACTCAGATACAGTGATATAAATACTCCGAGTGGTGCAGTGAGAGTAATGTGGAAAAAGATGATCTGCTGTGGCAACCCTTAACGGGATCAGCTGAAAGAAGATGCAGTGAGAGTTACAACGCTAAAGCAGTTATGGTATTTGGAATACTATGGCTATTCCCTGGACCATTATATTGCTGCAGGTTAATTACAATCAGATGCATTACACTAATAAACAATATGCAGTTAATTTCAGTGTATTTATAAAGCCGCGCCAGGAATGTGGATCTAAGAAAGAAAGGGTGATCACAAAGGAACAGTAGCACTGCTTTGACGCTGGGTGCCGCCAGTCTGCAAAACCGGGTGGATAAATTGCGTACGCCAAGGAATGAGTTACCGTGGAAATGTGTGTGGCTTTACGCCAAATTTAGGTTTTATACATCGCGATTTGAGCGCGGAAAGGTTCGTACGCAACATTTCTGTGCGTACGCACCGTTTATACATGAGGCCCCTGATGAGGTGGATAACGATGGCGCTCCGCCCCTGCTTGCTGAGATTATGGAGTGGATTGAAGCACTTCACAAGCAGATCTCATTCATGGCTGACAACATCCTATCTCGCGAAGATGCTTTGTGAAATTATAAAGATGACTCTATGGAAAAACTGCGAGAATATGCAGAGGAGCAGATTATTGGGCTGGAGCTTGATGTTGTGCAATGCCTGGAGAGGCGTGATCAGCTATGGAAGGAACATCTTCGGTGTGAAGTGTGGAATAATCTGCGTTCATCTGGATCAGTGAACGCGCATTCCACTCCCCGGGAGGCAGCCCGCACTGTGCATTCGTGTACTCTGCCAGCCGTACCGTCCCTTCGCATGGAGTTTCCTGAGTTGGGAGAGTCATATACCTCAGAGGACATAATTAATTTCGTTGAACAGGCAGATGCTTTTCTGTCTGTTGCTCCAATGGGGGAAGATGAACTTTTGGGGGTGATTAATGCCTCCTTGAAGGGACATGCGAAAAGTTGGTGGCAGGCGAGCAAGCAGACCATCCACGCCTGGGATGCTTTTAAGAAGAATCTCCCAGAAGATTATGAGACTGAATTAGAAGAAAAACTTTGGTCCATGGTTCAAGCGCCAACACAGAGTATCCGAGATTTTGCCTATGATTATAGGGCTCTATGTTTGAGATGGCGGCGACTTGAGATGAAGGAACAAGAAGTAGTGCTTTGAATATTGAATGCCTGTAACCCCCGTTTGGCTGGGGGGCTGAGAGGGATTGTGACCACTGTGGATAGTTTGGTAAAGGTTGGGTGTGTAGTCGAACGTGATTGGGCATCTAACAAGGGCTACTGGGAGAGAGTTCATGCCAGTTAAAAGGAAACCCAATCCACGAAATCGCCCAAGCAATCAAAAGGTGGCCAGACTGAGGCAGACATCTAAGTAGTATCCACTATAGCTACCCTCTTATTGATCCCGGTCCATATTCGAGGCTGGGGTGTGGACGCAGTAGTAGATACAGGTAGCCATTTCACACTAATGCAGAAAAGCTGGTGGAACAAAATAACCAGACAGAACGAAAAACTCCTGGCTACCTCGACCATTAAGTTTATCATGGCCGATGGAACGGAGCACCGGGCCCTGGGTAAGGTCTCGCTGAGGTATTTACTCCATTATGTGGCTTGGAGGATGGAAACCTATATTCTGGAGGATGCGCACCTGTCATTGCCTTTGCTTCTTGGTGTAGACTCTATCACTGCAGTAAAGATGACCATTCATTTCCATCTTAGAAAATACATGGTGCCAGGCAGTGGGGAGCATCCCTTTGTAGCAAAGGTCCGGGAAGAACTGCATGTGGCATACTTGGGATTTTATGCTGCAGAGTTGGAGGCCTGTGAGACCAAAGATCCGAATATTGTTTCAAACCAGCTGGATGAAGTTAAACCTCTGCTTCGCCGATGGCCGAATGTATGGACGGAGAAGCTGGGGGCAACACGAGTGGTTACCCACGACATCCAAACGGTGAATGAGGTTCTGGTGCATCATCGCACTTATCGAGTCTCGCCCCTAAGGAAAGGGATTATTAAAGAACATATCGGCAAGATGTTGGAACAAGGGATCATCGAGCCTTCATCGTCAGCATGGGCGGCACCTATAGTTTTGATAAAGAAAGCAGATAGAACATACAGATTCTGTGTGGACTACAGGGGACTTAATGCCAAGACACTCTTAGATGCATACCCCATGCCTCAGGTACAGGAGATTTTGGAATCCCTGCACAGAGCGGCCATCTTTAGTACATTAGATCTACACAGTGGTTATTGGCAAGTGCAAATGGGGGAAGGCAGCATACATAAGACCGCGGTTTCCACACCAGAAGGTTTTTTCCAATTTTGGGTCCTGGCCTTTTGCCCTGAAGAATGCGGGGGCAAGTTTCCAGCGTTTGATGGAGCAGGTTTTGCGTGGGTTGATTGGGAAGATATGTTTTGTCTATATAGACGATATTATTGTTTTCTTCCTGACCTTCACCAAAACCTCCGGGATTTGGACCTTGTCTTTCAGCGACTGGGGAAAGCCCGACTGACGTCATTTTTTAGGACATGTGGTATCAGGAAAGGACGTTGAGGTTGATCCTAAGAAAACCTCAGCTATTCAAAACTACCCTTTGCCCTCTGATCTAAAAAGTTTACAAAGGTTGCTTGGTCTTGTGGGCTGGTATCATAAGTTTATCCCACGGATGGCTGACATAGCTGCCCTGCTCAACCACTTGAAGAAAAAGGAGCATTTCCTGGAACTGGACCACAGAGTCCCAGGAAGCGGTGGACCAACTAAAGGCAGCACTGCAATGTCCGCCCATCCTGGCTCAACCGGACAAACAGTTAACTTTCCAAGTACACACTGATGCCAGCAATGTAGGGCTCGGGGCGGTCCTCATGCAAAATATGGACGGAATGGAGAAGGTGATTGCCTATGCATCTAGGAGTCTGTGAGGCCCTGAAATCAACTATTCTGCTTCTGAAAAAGAGTGCTTAGCTGTGGTTTGGGCAATAGAGAAATGGCGTCATTTTTTAGAAGGGGTGGAATTTGAAGTATATACGGATCACAATGCCCTGACCTATATTTTTAATCAACCCAAAATGTCATCACGCCTTACCCGGTGGCTATTGCGCCTTCAATCATTTACATTTAAAGTTTTTTACCGAAAGGAATGCAGCAACATTGTTCCAGATGCATTGTCAAGAATACCAGAGATGACAGGGGTGGTGTGTATGGCTATAGCACAAAGCCAGTGGTGTGCCCTGCCTTTAAGTTTACAGGATATTGCACAAGCTCAAGATACCTATCTGGCCTGCTTGGAGCTTAAGGAGAGTGTTGCTAAGGCTGAACCTGGCCACATTCATTTCAAGGAGCTACAAGGGGTGCTATATCTAAGATCTACCATCTAAGAGCGGGGGCACCAAGCTCCAACTGTTACTCCCAGAAAAATATAGACTGAAATTTCTATACTATTATCACAATAGCCCTTTTGGTGGACACCTGGGAAAGTTAAAAACCCTACTGAGGTTACTAGAAGTGGCATGGTGGCCGTCGGTCCGCAGAGATGTGTGGGACCACTTTAAAAAAGTGTTAGATCTGTCAAAAGTATAAAGCTCCACCTGGTAAACCAGCAGGGGAGCTTCAATCCATGATTCTTTCAGAGCCAGGAGAGATGTTGGGAGTCGACTTGATGGGACCACTGCCATCTTCTACCACCAAGAAAACTATATTGATGGTGGTAGTCGACTATTTTTCTAAACGGGTAGAGCTTTTTGCTCTGTCTGATGGTAACACTCACCCGATCTGCACCCTCTTAAAGAATGAGATTTTCACTTGGTGGGGGGTCCCCAAGTTCATTGTATCAGACCGTGGTCCTCAGTTCACCAGTGATGTAATGGAAAGGTTATATTTTGCTTGGGGGGTAAAGTGAAGATTGACAACAGCATACCATCCCCAGTGCAATCTAACAGAGAAGTTGAACCGGACCCTAAAAACAATGGTTGCATCCTACATTGGAGATTGTCATCAAGACTGGGACAAATGGCTTCCTGAATTACGGTTTGCCATTAACATGGCGGAGCACGAGCCTTTGGTTGAAACTCCTGCACTGGTTGCCCTGGGTCGTCAAATCAGAGGCCCACTTGATCGGTTAATGGAATCTGTCCCTTTGCCAGATACACCCCAATATCGTATGCTGGCAACCATAGAGGAGTTACAAAAGAAGGTACAGGCTAGGTTGGTGAGGTCAACCTCAAGACAAGCCAAGTGTTACAATGGCCGTTGTCGGAAAGTGCACTACGAGGTGGGAGACTTGGTCTGGGTTCGAACTCATCACCTGTCTGATGCTGCTCGTAAATTTACCTCTAAGCTTGCGCCCAAATGGTTAGGACCAGCTATTATTTTAAAGCAGCTTGGACCGAATAATTACCGGGTACAGAAAGGGACTAACTCCGAGTCCAAAATAGATACGGTTAATGTAAGTAGCATTAATCCATATTTCGGTCCCCCCTTGGGGAAACCTGTGGGGGGGAACTATGTAGCAAGGCTACATAACTTGACAGTCGGGTTGGCCTTCACTTTATAATGTTGGCTGGGAGGGTGTTTGTAAATAGCCCTTCAGGCACCTTTGGCAGGCCCGGTCTTAGGTATTATGGGGCCCTAGGCGAAAGGGGGGGTCCAGGGGCCCCCTGAGGGGGGCGGAGCCCCCCTAGAAGCTCTGTGAAATGCGTGAAAATTAGACCAAGGAGTCGATCCGGGGCCCTAGGCGGTCGCCTACTTCGCCTATGCCTAAGGCCGGGCCTGATTGGGACAAATAATGCTGTAGTATATTTAAGTATATATGACAATTGCTCACTCGGACAATTTGTTTTGGGGGCCCCCAAGAAGGCGGGGGCCCTAAGCTATAGCTTGTGTAGCTTATACGTAAATCCTGCACTGACCTTTGGTGACGTCCCAGTGCTGGGAGGACCCCGCCCGGTAAATATTCCAGTTGCCTGTTGCCAGCGTACGGTTTCCATAACAACCTAGAGGGGCAAGGATGTTGCAGCAGGAAACTTTTTCTTTTTAAGGGGAATGGCAGATCAAGGAAAGGGGGAGGAAAAAAGGAAGGAAAAGGCTGAAGGCAAGGCGGCGACTATCCACGCTCAAAGAATCATTCAGGATCTTTCTCCACCCAGGGACAGCTACTATTTGTGGGTGGCCACTCCGAAGAAATAATCAGGTGATGAATCCCTGAGAAGAGGCCAGGTACTGGTGTTCTCCGGGTGCTCCCGTCTGGTGAGTCGGATCCCTGAGTTTGCATTTCTTCGTGATAGTCCGCGGAGAAGCGTTCTCAAAGAACAGTTTTTTTTTTATTATTTACTTTTTTTATTGTCTGTGTCAAACAGGAGGTTAGGATTTGGGCGTCTGGGGAAGGGGTTCACTAATGAGCACTCAGGCACCGGGCAAGTAAATGTAAACAGCAAATGTCAATATATTTATCAGTCCCTCTTTCTGTTGCACTTTATTTTTTGCCAATTATTTAAGGGCGTGCATAGGGACAAGAGGGGCTGAGGACCGAATATGGTAATGCTATTATAACCTTCAAATATCGTCCACTCCCCTGTTGGGTTGTGAAGTGTAGGAATCGCGTCCCTGTATTTTGCGGTTACTACAAGATTCCTACAGGGCTGCATGGGACATTGAGTTCTGTGGGTGTCACCAGGGGGTGCTACTGGGACTGGGGAGCCCTATTTCATGGGGTTTCTGTCACAGAGTTCAGTGCTTTCAGATCATGTGTATGGAAGACCGGAAGTACTCCTACATAAAAAGGAGCTGCCTGCCTCAAAAGGATAAGCCAGAGTTAGGTGGAAGGTTGACAAAGCCTGCAATGAGGAGTGGAGGAGGCAGTGAAAGAGTGATTGAGATAGAGAAGGGGAAAAGAGTTATTGTGTGCTACTGTGCTTATTGTACTTGTGGCTGTGGCGGGAAATGCTTTATTCAAAGAGTTTCCTACAATAAAAGACTCTTTGTGCCTTTTAACTTGTATCCGTGCCTGTTACACATTATATGTAATATATACATATTATGCATTATAAAGTGTACATTATTGCTGCTTGATGGTGCCACTGTCAATATAACAAATAATACTTTCGAGTAACAAGGATCTACACCGATCAAAACGAAACTAAATACAAATCATACAGAGTAATTGCTCAGTAATTGCTTAGCGGACTCAAAATTTGCCAGGTCTTTGGAGTTAGCCTCCAAAACTTTGCTCAAAGGGCATATTGGTTGACTTGAAGCCATTTTTTCTGGAAAATAAGTGAAAACGATGCTCAATGATGTTCTTTGATGTTCTGCTATTGTTTTCTATTGCGTCTTTGAGAGACTTATAGTTGATTAGGCATGCCCCAGCTGTGTCTCATTATGTTCTTATATGGACATCTACATATCGTTGGATACGTCACAGTCGCTGCCAACCTATGGTATAAGGCTTGTGAGTGTGTGACCTATTGAATCCTAGCTAATGACCCAGCAATGTGAGGTGGTTTCTACCAAAGGTGGCCTGCATCTCCTCTTATTTGGAGGATATCTCATGATTGATGTTTCGTGCAATAATGTGCTTGGACTTGTTTTGATCACGGGAATATACTGTAAGTACTGATGTGTCACTTGTAGATATTTGCTGTTGGGTTGTGAAGTAATATGTGAGAGCACATGAAAAATCAGAAGAAAGGTGTAATGCTGTTTTCTGTTTTCAGCCTGTAGGTTGTGTTTGCTCGGTCAGTGGGTGGGTTCATCACATTGTTTGAAATCTGTTGATTGGGATGTTTTGATTGATGCATAACACTAGGGTATTCCTTTTACAGAATAACTACTATGATTTTTTCAAAATAATTTTGTGACAATTTATGAAACACCACTTTTAATAAATCTACCATATTAAAAGTCAACCATAAATGTTGTAACAATTTGATTACTACTATCCAAAAAAATTCTGTGAAGTTTATAAGCAGCTATACTAGCTGTTTAACTACTGTATATAAGAGTATGCCATATCCAAGGATGGTTTCTTTCTTATACCAGTCACAGTCAAGGTAGGCTCCATATTCCTTAAATCATTATGAGGAAGATTGCTGATAGGATTTTAAGTTTTAGTATAAATCACAAAATTTAGCATTATTTTACACCAGTAACGGCACACTGCATGATAACGTCCAGTGAAACCACTTGACTTGAGCGTTCATAGCTTTCCTAGTCTTTCTCTGTACATTTAGCATTTGTTTGCTCTGAGGTTGCTGTGCTTGCTGCTTCCTGAGCAGCTCTTCTTTTCTCCACCCTAGCGGCCCACTTCTTCTCTTCTTTCGTTGACATCTTTTCACGTTAAAACTGATTAAGTCAGTGTTTGTGTTGTAGTTGCGTTTTTTTCTTTAATTTTTCACTTAAGCTGGCACTTAAGTCTTCAATCTGCCTCAAGAATGATTTAAGATATGAAGAGGTAGGGGAAGTGACAGTGAAGGTGGTAGGGATGAGAACGGCACCCATACACATGTGCCGCATGGCTGCCCTGCTGGCCGCTGCCAATAGTTGATTCTACAATAAAATAAAATAAAAAGAGGAATAACCTTAGTGGTCAATCATCACCCTGAAAGCGGATAGTAGACGTCACGTATTATATGTGTACCAAATTTCAGGTCAATAGGTCAAACGGTTTGCGAGCTACAGGTGATTTAAAATCCTGGACAGACAAACAAACAGGTACGGTAGTGTATTATATATAAAGATAGTGCCTCTTCTAGACCACACCATCACAAAGAAAATTGCAATTTAAAATAACAAAGTAGAATTCAAAATCATTTAGTGCATGCTAAACATCAAGTAAAATTAAACTAATAATACATGAATAAGAGTAAGTAAATACCTGAAGGTTGGAAATTCCAGCAGCAGTTATTACTCCAAACATTACAAGAAACATGCCTCCAATAACTGGAGTGGGAATTGTTGTAAAAATAGCGCCAATCTTCCCAAACAGTCCCATTATTATCATTAGGAATCCACTGGCTACAATTACTATCCTGCTACCAACCTGTAAGTGGAAGGCAAAAATATATTAAATGTATTAACAAAATTATTGTAAAATGTATAAATGTAAATTGTGTCCAAGAGAAAATGTTATTGTCTTCTTAGATGAAAGAAACCCAATTACAGCTACAAAGAAATATTGAAAGTAAATTCAGAGCAAACAGGATTACTGTGGTGCAAATTGTCAGTACTGCTACCTCACTGCTCCAGAAGCCTGGATTTGAATGCTGACCCGGACACAGTTTGTGTGGAATTTCGGTGCTCTCTATGTGTTTGTGACCATTTTTCATGATGGGGTCAGATTCAGACCCTGGAGAGACACGAAATCGGCATGGTTTTGTTACAGCCTCTTTCTCCATTAAATAGCCAATTACTGCTTTTATTTGAACAGACTACATTTATTTAATTATAATTGACTTGCTTTTTAGGACTCAGACCTTTTAATTGTTTCTTTTTTATTAACTAGCAGCTAAACAAAAATGAAATGTAAAATGAGCCAGCATATGACCACCTAAGAAGACGACCTCAGAATTCAACCAATTTAGTAATTAGAAGCCAAATCTTGTTGTTAATGAAACCAGTTATTTAATTCCATGCTTTGCTGGTGCTGATATTTTGACACACAAGTCATTTTCAAAAGTGATTTTCTTTTACCTGAGTGCACCAGTGAATCTTTCTTCACCAACAGATGCCCCACAGCCACTGGACCCAATGACCCTGCCCAGCAACCAGTTCATGCAAGCATTGATCAGGGAGCAAGAACACACCCCTGACAAATCTCAGAATCAACTGAGAAAAACACAGAGGTTGTGCCTCCACTCTGCACCGCACGTGTAGAGGCCGTCCATGACATCCAGCAACTTCAGGGGGATTCCGCAAAGTCTCAGGATATCCCACAGGGCAGATCAATCAACTGGGTCAAACGCTTTACAAAATCAACAAAGACTGCAAAGAAACTCTGCAGATATTTTGTTTGTGCTTGAGGAGAACACTCAGTGCCAGGATGCAGTCAATGGTAGACTTCTTAGGTGTAAAAGTAGACTGCTCTGGTTGCTGGGTAGGTGAGCAAGTGACCACTGGTCCTATTGAGGATGACCCTAGCAAGGACCTTACCTGGCACCAAGAGCAGTGTTACCATCCTGCAGTTGCAGCAATCCAGGCAATCACCATTCCATGACAAGTCCCATTTTCCAGTCAGTTGGGATGACGCCAGTCTCCCAAATGGAAGCAAAGATTGCTTGCTATGACAGGAGGACAGCCTTACTACCAACCTGGAGAACTTCACCCTGAATACCACAGATCCCTGCAGCCTTCCCTAACCTAGCTGGCCTTGACTTTGCTGACAACGCTGGGATTTTCACAGAGTCAATGGAAGCTATGGAAGATCTCCCGGGGCTCTTGAGAGACTGAGCGAGGGGTCTCAGTGTCTGGGGTTGCGAATGTCTGGGATAAAAACTAAGATCCAGGCCTTTAATGACCTCTTGAGCATAGTAATCAGTAGTGTGTGTAGTAATCAGTAGTTGAGGGGAGATAGTGTCGACCATGTTGATATATTTATTTAATTCGGCATTGACATTCATGTCTCTGGTGACTCTTTCTATGAAGTCAGTAAATGGATTAGGAGAGCATGGGGAGGCTTGAGATCGCTTGATAGGGGTGTGTAGTACTCCTGATATATTTGCAAAAGGACAAAGGTTCAAGCCTTTGGAGTCCTGGTGTTCCCTTTTTTGCTATATGGTTACAAGACATGGACGCTATCCAGTGACCTGAGACGAAGACTCCTTTGGTACTGTGTCTCTTCTGAGAATCCTTGGGTACAGTTGGTTTGACTTTGTGTCGAACAAGCGGTTGCTCAAGGAGTCCCAAGTGAGGCACATTACCAGCATTGTGAGGGAGTGTCAGTTATGGTACCATGGCCATGTGGCCTGATTCCCCGAAGGTGATCCGGCTTGCAGGATCCTCTTTGTTGAGGACCCGAGCAGCTGGACCAGGCCAAGGGGATGCCCATATAACACCTGGCTGTGGAAAATGGATGGTCATTTCTGGAGGGTAGGACTGGACCTTGTGTCTTCCTGAGGGGGTGCCAACCTGGATCCCTCGCTGTTTCGTTGTGTGGTGGGAGCGGCAACACATTGTACCAGTGCATGCTCCCTTGCCTGACCTTAGCTTAAGGTACCATCAAAATGTTTTGTTGATCAAAATATATTGATATTTCTCAGGCTTTCACCTGATAGACACATGCTTGTTGTATTGGCTCACTTTACTATATTACTATTGTTTGATTGTTGATTAAGGGAAAAATAATTTAGGGTTGTAAATCTTAAAAAGAAAGTCAATTAAAATTTGGGTAAAAGAAGTGTGGCTTGAATGAAAACCTGCTGCCAGTGTGGCCCTCTAGGATCTGAGTTTGACATCTTTGCCCAAGAAGTTCACACATTAGATGGATGAATGGATGGATGGAAATTAGATTCATTGGCAAACCTATATTATTCTAGTTTGATTCCAGTGGGTGTGTACATGAGTATGCCCTCTAGATTGGTGCCCCATTCAGGGCTCTTTCCTGCTAGGGTAGGCTTTCATTTTTTTAGCTGTGAAATGTTAAAGGCAGACTAGAAAAATAATGAGTAGATGTGTGAACAACATAATGACTGATGAGAAATCACAGTGACAAACTACTGTGTATGGAATTCTAGAACTGAAAGCAGTTAATGCAGTTGAGTGTCATGATGCAAGTGCAAATTGACTTACGACCAATGTGAATAGAATGGAATTCAAGTAGCAACTCTATTTATAGCCAACAGAGGGTGCTACAGAGTGAATACTGGACCTTAAATAGTCTCAGTAAAAGTACAGTACTGCAGGGAAGTAGGGAACTACTATTAAAGTATAATAAGCACACCCACGTCAATAGAGGGCAGTGTGTCTGACTACTTTAAGTTATAGAGGGAGGACAACCTGCCTGGTGTCAGTATACTTAGACCTAGTCTACACTAAAATCGATAACACACCTATTTTATTAACTTTGGTCATCCATCTATACTGAAATGGCATTTTTGGCCATTGAAAACAAATCTTTTCAAAATACTCTCCCAAGTATATAAATTTGAAAATGCCAGGTCTCACACAGCACTGTGGAAGGAATAAACGGAGCTTTACAATGTAATCACTTCATTTTTTATGTTAATTGCCTTTGTGATCTCATCTTTAGTGTAGAATAGTCTTTTCCTGACTTCTCTGCGTCAGCCAATACTGTTGGTAAAGGAAAAGTGAAAACAGTTATTTTCAAATATATTTGTTTTAGTGTGGAATAAGGTTTATATAGTATCTATGGCTCATCTAGAAACAAAAAAGTGATTCAGGAGCATATCTGGAAGTAAAAAGAGACCACAGTGTGAAAGGTGTGTGGGGAGGTCTGCTCAAGTGCTTTGAGTATCTGGATCAGACCCCCAAGATTGCAGAAAGGCCCGGCTCCATGGGGGTGTTAGGCTGTTGTTTTGTTTTGTTTTTTTTTAAATGTGTTATGTTTTCAGTTCTTTCTGTTATGTTAACCTTCTATTAATAAATTCCTTTCATATTTTTTACACCTTTGGCCTTATGAGTGTTTATTTGAGTTTAGGGCAAACTGATAAGCTTCTCTACAGTTCACACCAGTAAAGTTCCTCTTCTTACTGCCGCAGTGTCCCACTTCGTCTTAGCCATTTGAGACTACATCTCACACTGACTGACAAGAATGAACATTGGCTGAATGATGTAATCAGTGGAGGACACAACAGATGTGCAGAAAATGTTAATGTTGCACAAAAGTGAAAATAAAAATTGCAACAAATTGAAAAGGAAAAGGCAGACCAAGTCATGCATGTCTCTATAAGCTTTTATTACTCAGTAACACATTTTGTGCTTAAGAAAAAATAAAACACAGCAGAATTCAAAAATAGAATTGACCAAAGTGACCCAATGAACTCAATATGAAAGTACCTCCCTCTAGCTTTTATTATATACAACAAAGTGAAATAATCAAAGAAACAAAACTAGATGTGTTGAAATCGGCCTCTGAATGATTCATCCATTTCCTGAAGCTATTTCAACCCTTTGCAGGCATGCAGGAATTTAAATCTGAACAAACAAGCTTTCTGGACTGAATGGTCTCCTCTCATTTGTCAAATTTGTTATGTTCTATCATGCAACATTAGGCACAAGGAAGGAGAGAACACTTCATAGGACATACAGTCCTTTCAAGTCACCCTCACAGACAAACTAACGGTCGTTAATGATAAATATTATTGACAAATCTTTGATTTCTTTTAACGTGCTTGTGTGAAAATAGTAAATAAGTCATTTTCAGTGTACTAGATATGCTATGCACATTTGTCAAAAATGCTAAGTTTTGCATGAACATGGTACAATGTTGTCAGATTTGTGCATGCCAGGCTTCAGCTTTGGAATAGATTCTAATCAGAAACAATATATCGAGATCACTCTATATTTGATGGGTTTTTCTGACAAACTCTTATAAAAACAAGAATTTAATGACAGCTGGGTTTCTCTTTAGCTGTCACAAAATATTGAAGTATATATTCACTGTGCTTTTACATTGTCAGAACTGGGCATTACATGTCAAACTAAGATGAGATTTCCAGAGAAAATGTTTGACAGGTTAACAGTATAGATGTATGACAAGTTAAAGTAATTTACACAAGTATGAAAAACTTCCAAATTTCAAATGAATTAATGTTTTATTAATAAAGCATGATGAGAAAACCATCACCATTCATTTTCATGCAAGAGGCTTTATTCATCTCATTTTATAAGGATAGGTAAGACAATCCTAATTTGGCAGTGTTATTACAGTAAAATATAGGATTTCCACTGCTATTTCTTTTCTGTTACATTGCATTTTTGAAATGACAGCAGTAGGGTATTTTATTACCTTGAGACAAATAAAACTCTTTCTTTGAACTATTTAAATCATTTTATGTTGTCACCTAGGAATAAGTGAAAATAAATTTCTTGATTCTCTATGTTCTCAAGAACAAAACAAAATGCTTACATGCCTTTCTCTGTAATAACTAGATGCTTTCACAACCTACCTTGGTGATCCCTAGTGCTCCTACATTTTCACTGTAGGAGGTGGTCCCATTTCCTGTCCCCCATGCACCTGCCAGGAGGCATCCAATTCCTTCAATTCCTATTCCCCTATTGATGGCATGTTTGGGTGGTGGAGGAGCACCAGAGAGTCGAGCACAAGCATGGTAATCCCCAACTGATTCTACCATGGAAGAAACCACACCAGCCAGAATTCCAAACACACCAGCTGCACTCACAGTTGGCTTGCCCCACTGACCTGAAAAAAATACAAAAGCATTGTTACTGTAAAGAAATTGACTGTTTTACAATCATCTGCATATTAGGTTAGACTTTATTATGACAGAGGAAACTTTGTTTGCAGCTTGAGAGTAACAGAACATTAGAACATTAGAAAAACGTAGATGAGAAGAGGCCATATTTCAATCCACCTAATTCCTCCAAAACAACATCATGTCAACTCTTGAATATCCCTAGAGTCGTACTGTCCACCACATCACTTGGCAATTTGTTTCATGTGTCACTGTGTGAAGAAAAACATACACACATTTGTGACAAATTTACAGTTAATAACTTTGCAGTTTTATTGTTGAACTCATTTTAAAGTAATAGTCACAATCCACTGTACTAATTCCCTTCACAATTTTAAACACTTCAATCATATCACCTTTTAATCTCCATTTGAGTAAACTTTCCTTTCCCCTGATGTCCGGGAACCAGGCTATTTGCTCTTCTTTGGACTTTTTCTAGTGCTATGTCTTTTTTGTACTCAAGTTGAAGCCTCAACAGTGAGTTATAAAGCTTGAGCATAAGCTCCTTGGACTTGTACTCCACACATCGTGCTATATAACCTGATGAGTCCACTATGACTCCTAAAAGTCCTTCTTATAAGCAGTAATTTCATTTTAGACCTCCCATTGTGTATTGAATCCTAACATTTTTACTACCTACCTGTAAACTGCCACAAATTTGCCCAAGCCTGTATGCTGCCCAAGTCCCTCTGTAACGATTCAAAGAATTCTAGATTTTCCATCAATTTACCTAGTTTGGTATCATCTTCAAACTTAACCAGCTTGTCATTTACAGTATATACCTATACAAATCATTTATATATATTAAAAATAGCGGCGGCCCTAGCACTGACTTCTTTGGGACATCATTCTTAATATCACTAAATTCGCAAGGTTACTTGCACCATAACCCTCTGCTTCCTGTGTTTTAGCCAGTTTTGCACCCAACTACACACTATGCATACTAAGATAGGATCTGCCCTATCCTAGTTATCACCTTTTTTATATAATGGAAAGATATTTTTGTCCTAAGGAATTTCCCCAGTGTTCATATGGTTTATATAACATAAGGCATTGTTACACTGACTCAAGAAAATATGCCAAGACTCTTCCCATGATCATTTTGATTGCATGTACTGTACGAAAAAACAAATAGTTGTTGCAAGAAGCATCACTATTCACTCAGCCTAAAAATGCAATTACATGAATCAAATACCTTACTGTATATAAGCTGATATTATAATTAATACATGTATATTTTTGGAAGTAGGGTGCACATGACAGTGGGGCAGTCTTGGCTAAATCTATATTTCAAATGAGAAGGCAATAGTGGAAAGTGGAGGATCCTCTAAGTATGGGTGTGGATGCCCTGCTTCTTTGAAATTAGCTTTTGGAATAGTTACTCAATTGCCTTTGAAGCAAGAGAGAAGTCAAGAGAGATCATAGATTTGGGCCAAACCATTGGGTGGCAGCAGAAAAGTTCTTATGTGATGAAACAGTTGGTGCCTGACCCCTTAATCAGAAATGAAGACTCTAGATTGCTGGGAAACATAAAGCCACAGGAATGAGTTTTTTGTGGAATGACCCCATAACTCTTAGAAAGTGTTCTTCATCCCAGGGGTGAATACTAGGATTGTTCTGGAAGTTACCAAAGAGTGGCGTTTCAGAGTCACACCATGCTGGTGACCTTAGAACTTGGAGTCAGGAAGTTAGTTGGGACAAAGCTTGAATCAAAGGCAGACAGTGTGGATGGAGTTAAGAAATGGGAGTATGAGAGAGCAGGAGGTGACTAAGAAATACGAGTGCTGCTTAAGACACCTTGTCTTGTGCTGGGAATTTTAGGGCAAACCACAAGAGACAGACCTGAAGCTGTAATATCAGGCTCTTTGGGGCAGAAAGGATTTAATTTGATTCAGTTGGTAGTCTTTGTTCTTGGTTAAAATGATGCACATTGTTGCTCCCCCATGCCAATAGTTACAAATTTTGTAATAATAACAGATTTGTGATTCACAGATTGTCATGTTTCATTTTCTCTATTTTAATAACTTATTATATATTTAACTAAGACATGACAGTATATTCTGAGTTTAAAGATGCTAAATAAGTGCAGGTGTAGGAAACTGAACCCATGTTAAAAGCTGGTTCACAGTAATCACAACTTTGTAGTATTTGCTTTCCTTAACAATACATATGCATTAAGTGGCCACTTTGCTGGGTATGCCTTTTCATTAACATATATAGTCTTCTTCTGCAAACAGATAATCACAGAGATACATCTCAGTATTTGCAGCATGTAGACATGGTCAAGAGGCTTAGTTGTTTTTGACCAAACATTAGAAGACATGTTTCAAGTAACTGGCCATGGTATTGTTGTTGCCAGAAATGGTGATTCTAACATCTCAGAAATCTCTGGGTTTCAGGTGGTACTCCTTTGTCACTGTTCTGGCACTCTGCTGTGCTGTAAGCATTTTAGCAAAAAAAACTGAAACCATGATAATCTATATTACGTGACAGAACACTTTAATATAGTTCACACTGCTCATGTATAAAACAAGCAGGAAAAAGAAGATGCAGAGGATTTACTGATGGTGATCAAGTAAGAGTAAGTAAATGTTATGTATATGTAGAGTTTTTATTTTCTTATACAATATCTTTGTTTATTTTACATGTTTTTGGCTTGTTTAGGGGTCATGGTTATGTAACAAATCCAAGTCTGTTATTGACTTTTAATTTTGGTTTTGAGTTGAAGTTACTATTTTTCCATATTGTTTATTTCTTATTTTTCAACACCATTTTGTTTTTCATGGGTGTCTCCATTATGGGGATTTTGTGGTTGGTTTCTAACCATAATGCTATAGTAGGGCAACGAGAGATGTGGCATTATTGTTAAACTGGTCAACGTTCTGCACTTTCAGGTTGTTCAAGATTGCAAATACTCAAATAAAAACTTTCCATGTGTCTTTTGTTATAGTCTTTAGTACTGTATGTATAGGTCTTTTTGAAATTACTTTTTACTTTTAGATTTGTTTGAACTTTTTTGGAACTGGTGCCTCAATTTCTGATATCTCGGCTTTGATGCTTAGCCTGATTTTCAATTTTATCTCCCTGTCCTTTATTCACTTGCTTTCATGGCCATTTTTCAGTTCCAAGTGTGACACCACTTTAAAGCTTTAGAATCTATGAAAATTGAATTCTCACTTCCACATATATTGCCTCCTAAGTTTTTTTTTTTCAAAATTTGCAGGCTTTTGGAGCATTCATGAGTCAGTTTAAAGGATTTTGTGTTTGCCAAGTGACTCCCATTAACTGAAAAAGTTCTTAGTTTCCAGCAATTGCTATTTCTGTATAACAGCCTTGCCAACGTAACACATACAGTAAAAACCAATATGTGAGACACAAGTTTTCTTAAAATTATCATAATAAAAATACCAGTAAACACACCAGTTACAGACTCCCTAAATATTTGAACTATATTTCAGTGAATGTATGGAATTCTCCAATTCTCCACAATCCTCAGTCTGTAAATAAAGATTGAAGAGCTCCCCACCACACTGCCTTTTACCTAAACAGGCACTAGCTGTACCATTGTATTCACCCCTGACATTTTCAAACTCCCTTAATCCAATGTCTCAAAATGCTAATTGAATAATACCTTGTTTGTTAAATATCTGTGATACAGTGCAGCATGGGAGTCAGTAGTTAATTGTGTTAATTGTCCATCCATTACTGGGTCACTGAAGTTTACCACCTACCCCAACAATATGAGGTACAAGGCAACTACTCATTCTGGATAGGGTTCCAGATCTGTGAAAATGCTACAGTGTGTAAAAGAAATAAATGTAACTAAATTGAAAAGGTAAACATCTAAATGTGCAATTTTCATTACAGCAAATAAAACCATTAGCTACTTCATAATTAAAAACATATTAAGTTAACACATGTCAAAGCTCACAGGTGTGTTCCAAATTATTTTCAGTGCTACAGTAACACAGTAGAAAAGCTTTATGTAACAATTTTTTGTCTGTTAAGCTTTTAAGTTATATTGCCTTTTGTCTAACTATTCTCAATAGGATGAGTTCATCTTTAGTATGCAGTCCCCAGCTAGCACTTGACCTTCAGCATGAAGTATCAGGTATCTTTCTATGTAACCTATGTAACCTAAAACAGGATGATCTAATGTCCCACATATGGACCTATATGTACTAGATTAACATGTTATCAGCTATATAATAAATATTTCCATCTATATCATTACTCTATAAAGCCTTAGTTTAACAAAGGATTTTCAGCATAACCTTATTTGTAATACAAGACTAACCTTGTGTTTGTGTCTCCAAAGGTATCTTTGTTTAAGATACCATTATATTTGTATATATTGCTGAAATCTGAAGAACCTTTTTATGTAAGTCAAACCTGGGTCAAGAGGTTTTCCCTATCACACAGTCATCTCTCAAAACTGTTTTTTTCACAAAGCAAATGTTCAATAGCTGCCTAACTCCTTTGTTTCCAGTCTGGTAATACCAAACAATCTACTGTATAATAAAGCCTATACGATGATTTTAAACCATTAGGTCTTTTTGTTATGATAAGTGTGAGGTTGAAGGAATCACATGTTTAATATTGAATGTTCAGGATCAGGAGATAAACGAGTGTCAAAATTAACAGACAAAAGTTGCAAACAGTGAAGTCAAAGGGCATTAATTCTATGGCCAAAAAGACATCAAAACCTCAGGCAAAAACAAGGCTTAAAGTCAAAAATACTAATGCTAAAGCCAATACCAGCTTTTGAAGCATGACTCCCAGTGACACCATCCATCCATTTTCCAACCCGCTGAATCCGAACACAGGGTCACGTGGGTCTGCCCAGTGACACCCCCCCAACAATTGATCGTTGTTTAAATCAACTGTACCCCAAAGTGACAGCATCCATATCAAATTAAAATACCATTGTGATGGCTACTAAACAAAATGCTAAATAAAATTACCTTTCTTTCAGAATAAGTACCAAAATAAAATACTATTAATAATAATACATTTTTGTATAGCATCTTTCCCATGCTCTTAGAGCTTCATAGACATTCAAAATGAACAACAGGACATATGCAATACTGGAATCAAATAATATAATCAGAAACATTAAATAAAGATAAATACAGGAAACACAAAGCTTTGAATTAGAGAGTCAACAAAACAAAATGAAAACACAAAATATGCAAAATACTTCAAGAAACCCTGAATAAATAAGTTTTAAGTTGTCTTTTAATGAAATGAATTGAGTCAGCTGATTTCATTAATTTGGGGATGTCATTCCAAAGTCTGGGTGCAATAGATTTGAAAGCTATATCACCCATAGAGCACAGGTCAGTATGGGGCAGAATGAAATTACCAGAATCAGTGGACATTAGTGGGTAGTAGACAGGAGCATAGTGATGGAACAGGTTACTGATGTAGCCTGTTCCACGGATATTTAAAGCTTTGTAGGTTATTAATTAAATGTTATACTCTTATAAGACACCAGGAGCCAGTGAAGACAGAGCAAGATGGATGCTTGCTGTTGCGGTCTATGTAAATACTCTTGCAGCAGAGTTTTAAACCAGATGGAGCTGTGATAAAATATAAGAAGAGGCACCTGCAGTTACAATAGTTAATGAAGGATGTCATAATTCATGTTTCTAATAATTCAGTTTCTCAATATTAGAAGAATAAAAGAATGAGCGAACATGCAATATGTTATGAAGGTGTAAGTAAGAAAGTTTCAATGGGGTCCTTCCTGCGTGGAGCTTGCATGTTCTCCCCGTGTCTGCGTGGGTTTCCTCCGGGTGCTACGGTTTCTTCCCACAGTCCAAAGACATGCAGTTTAGGGGAATTGGAGACCCTAAATTGACCCTAGTGTTTAATTGGGGAGTGTGTGTGCTCACCCTATGGTGGACTGGCACCCTGTCCAAGGTTTGTTCCTACCTTGCACCCTTTGCTAGTTGGGATAGGCTCCAGCAAGCCTGCAGGTTAGGTGCATTGGCGATCCTAAATTGTCTCTAGTGTGTGCTTGGTGTGTGGGTGTGTGTGCCCTGCTGTGGGCTGGCACCCTGCCCAGGGTTTGTTCCTGCCTTGCGCCCTGTGTTGGCTGGGATTGGCTCCAGCAGACCCTGTGTTAGGATATAGTGGGTTGGATAATGGATGGATGGATGGCTGGATTGATAGTTATGTTGCAGTTTAATTTTAAAAAGTTTTGTTCCAACCAGGTTTTAATTTCACTGAGGTAATTTGTGAGCTGAGAAAACTGAGAAACGTTCAATTTTAACACTGAAATATATTTGAGCATCATTCACAAAGAAATGATAACCGAGTCCAAAGCTACAAATAATATGGCAGGGGAAAGTATATCAATAGAGAACAGTAGAGGACTCAGGACTTGAGGAACTCCTTGTGTTACTAGTGCTGAACTGGACGTGCTGTCACCAATCAGATAGGGGATAAACCACTGGAGGGCAATGCTAGAAATAGCCAGAACGGACAGTAGAATATCATGCTTGACAGTATCAAATGGTGCACTAAGGTCTAACAGAATTATTATACAAATTTCCCCAGAGTCTGCTGCCATTACATACTCAAAGCAGAGTAGTTTCACATCTGCTTTGAAACCACGCTGAAAGGGTTCCATCAGCTATTTATTAGAAGTTAAGTAACTAGAAAGATGCTATGTTTATATTCTGGAATATTTTACCAGTGTCATTGTGCACTGTATATAATAACCACAAATATGAAGCAAATTATTTCAGTAGAACCTGCATGTATGTATACAAACAGAATCTAAAATGATATATGTATTTTCTCTTGGTAAAGCATGACTTGGGTCAAATATTCTAGATCATCATTATGTCAGAGCGATTCAGAGGGATTCCTTTCAACAAGTTCGTTGTTGTCATCCAGTATAAAACATCCTATAACTGTATGTACAGTACAAGGGTTTGCTAGAGTCTTCTCAGGCTAGTTTCTAACTTTATTATATCACTGATATACTGTATGTCACATTCACATCATGAATGACTTATCTTAAACGCTCACACTAGATAATTGGCAATTAATTTGTCCTGTTTAGCTGTATAAATAATTAAACAAATTATGTTTAAGGATGTTTTGGTACCATTCTTTATTCATAGCTCTTGATCGGGGCACCACCAGTGCAGAGCTTGCTCAGGAATGGCAGTAGGGAGGTGTGAGTGCATCTGCACGCACAGTGAGGCAAAGACTTTTGGAGGATGGCCTGGTGTCAAGAAGGGCAGCAAAGAAGCCACTTCTCTCCAAGAAAAACATCAGGGACAGACTGATATTCTGAGCGCTACAATCAGTCCTATGCCATGCTAACAGTAAAGCATCCTGAGACCATTCATGTGTGGGGTTGCTTCTCAGCCAAGGGAGTGGGCTCACTCACAATTTTGCCTAAGAACACAGCCATGAATAAAGAATGGTACCAAAACATTCTCATAGCAATTTCTCCCAACCATCCAAGAACAGTTTGGTGATGAACAATGCCTTTTCCAGCATAATGGAGAAATGTGTCTGTGACGATGCGGGTTCTGCTGTTCTGCTGATGCTCCCATCTTCTGTTTGGGAGCCCTTGAACCCAACACCGTCGGTAATGTTACCGATGAGCTAGACAGTGAGGCAATAATAGCAAGGGGATGATGTAAAAAGTGCAAAGTGCTTTTATTTCAATAAATCAAAACAAGTGTTCAAATCAAGTGCAGTGCATTCAAAGTCTTCATTAAATAAATAATCCATAAAAGAAATGTGGAGGTTACAAACAATGCAAAAAAAACAATCCTTTAAAACAAAATTAAAACGTTGTTCAGGAAGCAGTCTTAAAAAACAAATGCCAAGCCAGGAGCTTCTTTTCAACTAGCATCTCACCTGCTTCTCCCGTTAGGGCCCTGCAGCAGGCGAGACGCTCTCTCTGCAGCTGACCTTTTGCCTACTTCTGCTACTGTCAGTCACCTTACCGATCCTTGGCTCCAGTCGGCTCCCCTTGATAGTGACTTGGAATTCCCCAAAGACCACGCTGGAGACACCACATCCCAAGTCCCGACTCCTGCTACCTTCCACGGCCTTAAGCGGAGAGTCACTTCCGCCCTTCAAACTAAACTCTACGGAGTGACCACCTCAACTGCTTACCTGGGTGTTGGCCAAACACCCAGGCTGCCTGCTCAGCTGCCGCGAGCCTGCTCACGCTCGCTCACCCACACCTGCTTGCTTGCTCGCTCGCTCGCTGCTTCCTCCTGCAACCTCCATCTTTCTCTTTCTTTCTTCCTCATTCTTTTTTCTCCCTTCTAACCATCTCGGGCTTCTCTATATATAATAGACGTGGCAGCTGTGGCAATCAACAGTTCCCGGGATCAATTACGCTGCGGACCGTCCCTCACCTGTGCACTTAGGTGAGAAACGCCCGCAGCACGAATCCTTCCTGGAAACCGCTTCAGCCA
The DNA here is from genome assembly GCF_900747795.2 of Erpetoichthys calabaricus. Lineage (NCBI taxonomy): Eukaryota > Metazoa > Chordata > Cladistia > Polypteriformes > Polypteridae > Erpetoichthys > Erpetoichthys calabaricus. The sequence continues at coordinate 171,183,704 of NC_041394.2, forward strand.
CACTGCCACGCCCCTCGCTACGCTGCGAGCGCGGTGATTATTCATTTAAGACAAACTGGTCTTTGCTTGGAGAGCTGTGGACCCACAACACCACAGTGTCATAAGGCAAAAGTGATAACTAAGTGGCTCAGGGAACAAAACATCACATTTTTGGTCTAAGGACAGGGAACTCCCCAGATCTTAATCCCATTGAGAAGTTGTGGTCATCCCTCAAGAGGCAGGTGCACAAACAAAAACCCACAAATTGTGACAACCTCCAAGCATTGATTATGTAAGAATGGGATGCCATTAGTCAGGATTTGGCCCAGAAATTGATTGACAGCATGCCAGGGTGAATTGCAGAGGTCTTGAAAAAGAAAGGCCAACTGTGCAAATATTGACTCTTGGCATAAACTTAATGTAATTGTCAATAAAAGCCTATGAAACTTATGCAATGCTTGTAATTGTACTTCAGTATAACATAGAAACATCTGAGAAAACAATCTAAAAACACTGAAGCAGCAAACTTTGTAAAAATTAATATTTGTGCCATTCTTAAAACTTTTGGCCATGGCTGTATATCCACACTCTCACATAGGAGGAAAATTTAAAGTGGCCAGTCTGCTTGAAACACATGTGTTTGAGATGTGGGAGGAATTGCAGGTATTGGAAGAAAATTCAGGCTCTACACAGATATTGATACAGACATGTTACAGAACTAAGAAGCTAATAAGTATAATTATAAACAGTTGAGAGACATATATTTCAAAATGAATGCATTTGAACCTCATAGCTCCAGACAAGAACAACACATTAAAAATACTATCACCAATACAAATAATATATCATCATAGAGAAAATGATTTCTCAACAGTATTACTGGATTGGATGTCTAGTAACTTTCATAACTATCAAATTCCTTACCTGGGTAGGGGAATCGAAACCATGGTGCTCTACCAATGACATTTCTTTTGAGATCAGTCCGTGCCTGGTAGCCGTATGCCTGGGGATCTGATGTCAAGACATTATATTCCGTGAGTATGTAACAGATAAGCCAAGACATTGTGATTCCAAGGAGAACCTGCAAAGCACAATCTATTGTTTAACTGTCTTAAATACACTTCACTACACATGGGGTAGCCATGAGAAGAGGATAAACAGATATAGAATGTCTGGGATGCTTGTGCTTCCCACATTATCAAGTTAATAAGGCCAAACTGCTTGACTTTGTGAAGGTCATGTCCTCAGCCAAAACAGAAGTGGTGTAACAATACCTGCAATTTCAAGGAAAGGCTCTCCATACCCTTTGGAATAGATTTGGAAGGCTCTGAGTAACAGTACCACAGGAAGACTGGTAGATTGTGCAATAGCACACATTTCATTGTTTTCCATGATCTAAATTGACAGATGATGTTTCAGAGCTTGCTGCTACGACTTGAAGAGTCTGAAATCTATACATGATATAAATCAAGAATTCTTTAAAAGACATTCTCACTGCTTGATATCAAATTAATTTGAATACAATTGTGTAGTCTAGTCAACCTTCTCAAGTGACAAGCCATCAAGTCAGTGTGTACTAGTCGCTTATGCTACTTTTTAACAACAGTATGACAAAGTGACAATACATGAAAAAGTTTCTGTCGACTGTCTTACTTTTCATAATAAACTTATCAAGTGCCATTTTCCAGAACGATAATGTCAGACTACACATGAAATACAGAAGACATACTGTATGTGTTGTAAGTACCTACTCCCAGTATCTAACTGGAGAGGTGTAACATGATCCTTATTATGAGGCCTCATGGTTGATTAACATATTTACATCATCTGTGGCTTTAAAAATTTATTTGAGACTTATTTTATCAAAACATTACATCAGTTGGTGGTGGCAGTTTCCCCTGGCTCTCCTTAAAATTCCCCAAATGTCAGTTTCATTCACTGAAGTTTTGTTTTTACCCCCATGTTCCCCCATGGATTGAAATTAAAAAAGTCACTCTGGAATATACTCGCGTATAAGTCGGGTCTTGGAACCTGAAAAATCAATCATAAAATCAGACCCCGACTTATACGCCCATTCAAAAATGTGACACTTATTTTTTTTTTTTTTTACATCTTCTTGCTTCCTTCAATCTCGCACCAGTTTCTCAGACACATCGAATTTTGTTTCAGCAGCACAATTACCAATGTCTTTTTCCACTTCAATGACTTTTAATTTAAAACCAACTTCATATTTTCTTCTGATCAAACGCTCCATTGTACAGTAAATAAGGGATGCTCTTATGATAAAGGTGTATGAGGGCGCGAGATACAAAAAACACAAAACAGTGCAAACGTCGGTTAGGAAAAGTTCGAGTATTACCATGCGGTCATGTAGGCACAATACATAGAAAACAAAGTCAGTGTGCTCTGTGGTTACTCTCTCAGGTGGGCGTTAGCATATCATAATCTCTTGGAACAATAGCATGAGTTTTCCGCATTCGACTTATACGATGACATTATAACATACAAGAAATTATACGGTAAAATCAAGCCCCGACTTATCCGTAGGAGAACTTAAACGCGAGTGTATACAGTACCCAAATTTATGTGGTGATTATGTCATGAATATTCAAAATGGCACCTCTTAAGCCATGCATGGTTACTAGAGGGTGTTGAAGGGGAGTAGCTAAAAGCGCATGCACACACGCATAGTTCTAAGTTCAACTGAGAATTATAAAGGAACTTGGTGTAGGACCTGGCATATGTACAGTTTTATAAATCCCTTTTTTTGTACATATGTCTTTTATGCCATTCTGGCATAAACAGCATTTTAGTATTGAATCTATGCAAGGCATGAGGCCCCAGCTCTTTATGTTTTTTACATGCTTATCTATATCAGGCTATTTTATTTACAATCTCAGTCTTATATTTTCAGATTAAGGGAGAAAACTGAAGGACCCAGAGAAAATCCACCCAGATAAAGGTAACTGTTTATTTTGCACAAACAGTTTGACCTGATCAAGACTTGAAGACATTATTCTCTAGCAAAGAGACAGTGGTGAAAACAACTGTGCCATTCTCTATATTGGAAAGGAAGGAATCCAGAGGAATCCACAGAATGATTAGGTAGCCTTTAGAGAGATGCACTGTATGTGCTGACATGTTTTGGGTGTCCAGAAAGTAACTACTAAGTGCACCAGATCAAAGAAAAGGATATGAACAGAAGCATTGTTACTTCAAGTCCCAAAATTATGCAGTGGTTCTGATGTCATTAAAACCCATGTATTTATTCCCCTGGTTCCACTTTACTGTAGCTTATAATTCCTTAACACACTCATTGCCATAGTTAAGAAGTATGTAATGCTTTTACCATTAATAAAATCAACATATGGAGAAATCAAAGAGATAGAATCTGTGTTATTTTAAAAAGTTCAAAAAATAATCTCAATGTGATTACTTACTGGTAGAATTTGAAAGATGTATACTTGAGTGAAGTGAAATTTTTTGGTTTTGCTGTAAGTAGGAAGTGGAACTGGCAGATGCCGTAGATACTGAGAGAATAGCACAATGAGAAATGTAGTCCTGTAACATGAAAAGAGTAATAATATTATGGAATACTATGTGTGCCAAATTGAAACAAATATATATATAGTGTGTTATTTCAAAACATTTTTAAAAACTGTTTTTATTTAACAATAAAACTTTTCTGAATGTCTCTTTTAATACCACAGTTATTTATTTTAAAATTCCTCTTTTCATGATGGTTTTATAATTTACAGTCAAGACAAAGACCACCAGGCTGAACATGTTCTTATTGGTTAATCCTTTGCTGTTGATTACATTTCTCTGATTGCAGGTGACAGACTATCAAAGAACTTTAGTGCTGCTGCTACTGAGTGTGGTATCTCTGTATCCCAGAGCCTCTACCCTGGAGCCCCAAGTAGGTGGAGCTAACTTACTTGACAATACATGACATTATTTGACTCAGATAACCCTCCCACAATGCTCACCTTAAAAATAGTGTAAAAGGCTGCCGTTCTAAAGGTATACATCTAGACTCTATTGGTGCCCATTGGAGTTAACTCCACCTGCGTGGACTGCCCACAGGAGTCTACTCCACTTACTTACAGCTCCATGGTGGAGGATCTGGGCTGCAGAAATATATACTTATTGCTGCTTCACTTCCTACTGACAAAGACGAGGAGGCAGCTGGAAGATGGGATAGTTAGTTTTTCAAACAAAATGGAAAGAGATCATTTAACATATGATACTATCTTGAGTAGTACTGATGATCTATTGGAAATATTCCAGACAGATAATAAACACTAAATAAACACTATTACCACAAAACTTGCCCATAAAGAAATCACATAGGCCATCCACAGCTAGAAATTCTAGGTGGCATGTTTCCACTTATCTTTCCGTGCACAGTGCTCAATCAACTTTAATATCCAAAGAACTTCTTCATCAAAGTAAATCTTTTGGAGAGTTCCATTATTCCTACATTGTTAGAATAATAACAGATTGCTCATTAGATTGGTGGAGCTACATGCTTGAGTGCAAGTAACCCACTCCTGCATTCTATGAAACTCAACACATTCAACATGTCAAGTTGAGACTTTCAGAGAGAAGATAAATAACAGGCCTGTACAGGAGATGTGGATCACACACAATGAACATGAGAAAGAGATAGACAGACAGACAGAGTATTACGTTAAAGGAACAGGAACAGTTTGAGAGTAACGATATTTTGTCTTTGGTGTGTATTGTTGCTTTATGAGTTGTTTCCTGTGGATTGTAACAACAGGAAAGTGTAACTTAGTTGTTAGGCTTTTAAAGTAATATTCATTTTTGTTTAATAAATGTGCCTGTTGCTTGGTACACATTACAATATGTTAAACATCACTATATATTTTGTCTTCAAAACTAACTATTGCAATTCTTACTGCCTCAGTGTTTCCCATTTTGAATGCAAGTAGTGCTGAAAATTTCTGGTAGCCCACTGCCTACAATGATGTAAAAGTACTGATCAGGAAATGATTAAACAATAGGAATAGGTCTAGCCTGTTGGTTTTGATTGACATGATGAGGTAATCACCATGAAAAGAGGAATTCAAAAAAATAATGCTGATAATAAAATAGCCATTCGGAAATGTGTAGTTAGATACAGATGAGTCTTTAAAAATAAGGCCATTTTGAAACAAAGCCTATGGTAATGAAATATAAGGTAACTGCACTATTGAGGCGGAATGGTGGTGCAGTGGGTAGCGCTGCTGCCTCGCAGTTGGGAGACCTGGGGACCCGGGTTCGCTTCCCGGGTCCTCCCTGCGTGGAGTTTGCTTGTTCTCCCCGTGTCTGCGTGGGTTTCCTCCGGGTGCTCCGGTTTCCTCCCACAGTCCAAAGACATGCAGGTTAGGTGGATTGGCGATTCTAAATTGGCCCTAGTGTGTGCTTGGTGTGTTTGTGTGTGTCCTGCGGTGAGTTGACACCCTGCCCGGGATTGGTTCCTGTGTTGGCTGGGATTGGCTCCCGTGACCCTGTGTTCAGATTCAGTGGGTTAGATAATGGATGGATGGATGCACTATTGAACCAAATATAAAACAATGACATTGTATTTCATAATAACTAGATGATTTTCATTTATTTATGCATTTTTCACAATTTAATGACTCATTTACTGTATATATATCTCTGTACTTTTTCATGTCATTGTTTATTTTAATTCTCTTTTCATTTATTTCATTTTGGTACAAATATTATTCCATACATCATCCTTATCAAACATCACATGAAACGAATATATTTTTAATTGTGCTGTTAAATTAACATGGTTCAGAAATGTTGATTCTTGCAATATTTTATTGACTTTAAAATCAGAAATATTCCACACTTGCTACTTTTCAACTTTTACAAAAAAAATATTTGCTTTCTGATATAGTGGTGCCATGATAATAATCTATGTGTTAATGTCAGTGGCACCAATAAAGTGATTACCAGTTTCAAAAAGCAGAACGGAGACTACACTCCTTTTTATATCAGACTGTAAATACTGTAAATATGTTCAACAGTTTAAATTTCTTGGAATTACCATCACTGATGATGTAAAGTGTATATAAATACATAGCAGTACCATTAGTGTTACCATAATTTTGACTCATCCTGTATATCTGAATCCTGCCTAATTAGTGTTTTGGGTTTTCATAATCATTTTGATGTTTCCTTTCTGGTCTTGTTTGTTTTATGGCTACACATTGACTCATGCTTTCTAACCTTTTCTATTTTTTGGTCACACTATTTTCTTTAAACAACAGAATGGATTTTTAACTATGATCTTTAACTACAATTTTTAAGTAAAATCACATTATTGATAATATAAGGGTGTAATCATATTTAGCTGACATAATCAATGTTATACTGAATGACATAATAGAAATTGGATTAAAATTAACATACATAGAATTAGGAATAAAATTAATTTGTTTACTCTAGATGCAAATACCCAGTTATAAACCGAGAATAATAATTCAGATTTACACATGGACTACACACAAGATAATGAAAAAAATATTGAATCAGTTAACAAATGTTGTAAAATAAAATAGAGCCTTGAAAGAATTTTTGAAACCTACTATTAAAACAATGAGTAAATGACAGCATAATGTTCAGCTATGGGTTCATTTTTGCTTCCTTTTTAATGCTGTTATAGATTCAGTTGAGTTATATTTGAGCAAAGCAGAGATGGAAAAAGCACAAGATGAAATTAATTAATTGGGACAAAGTAAAGGCATTCTTAGGATGTATGCTGAGGTCAGTCAGAATACCAAGAGGAAGTCAGAAAAGCAAATTGTCAAAACCGAAAAAAATACTATTCAAAAACCTCACCAGAAGTTCAGTAACTAGAAGAAAAACTTAAGTTTTATTTTTACAGAAATATCCTCAAACTAGGACACCGCTAATTTTTTCTGGCCATTTCGGTTTTCTTCTAAGTTCTAAGGACATGCTCTCTGAGTGAGGATATTTGTGTGATTGAGTATGCCATGTGACAGTGTTGGTTCTTGCTTTGTGCTCAATAGTGGCAAGACAGGCACAGGCTCTTTACAACTATGAAACAGGATAGAAAATGTCTGTGTAGGCAGATGCATTAACTATTGGCATAAACTAATGTAATAATCTGTATATGTCATCTAAAAACTTGACTAACTTGTCAGAGGTTACTATTATTTGCATTTATTTTATGGAAGATACGTGAATCTAAGAACATTGCTTTTAAAATTAATATTTATCATGACATTAAAATCCTCATGCTTACAATATAAATGTAAAACACTTCACAACTTATTTTTTTGTCCTTTTTTAATTGAATTACTGATTATCTGTAAAGCTATAAAATAAAACTGTCTGGCACATCTCTTTTTTGCAGTCAGTCATTTTACAACCCGCTATATCCTAACACAGGGTCATGGGGGTCTGCTGGAGCCAATCCCAGCCAGCACAGGGCACAAGGCTAGATACAAACCCCAGGCAGGGCACCAGCCCACCGCAGGGCACACACACTAGGAACAATTTAGGATCACTGATGCACCTAACCTGTATGTCTTTGGACTGTGGGAGGAAACCAGAGCACCCAGAGGAAACCCACGCAGACATGGGGAGAACATGCAAACTCCACGCACAGAGGACCCGGGAAGCGAACCCAAGTCTCCTTATTGCGAGGCAGCAGCGCTACCACTGTGCCACCTTCTTTTTTTGCATCTTCTCTTTATTTAATAGTTATACATTTCAATTTTTTATTAATGCAAATAAAAATTAAAAATTTAAAACTCACTAGCAGTTCTAATTGTATGCTATCTGCATACTGTATGCATAACCCTGGACTGCTTAATAGTACGCAATTTCTAGTAGACCTACCTCTGTTTAAATATTTATAAAATCCAGTTTCAGTGATGTTATATACAGTATATATATATATAATTTTTTATAAAATTAATTAGTTTCCTTCTTAGCAGGAATTAATATTCATATTGCAAATTTCACCAAGAGGCAGTTAAGGTTAAATATTTAAAATGGTCAGGTTTAGTGGAACTACAGTTTGAATATTAATGATGCTGTTTCTTCAATGATGACATACTTTAAACATTTATGAGTTGTTTTACCTTAGAACATAGTTGCAATTAATCTGGTTTTTTTTTTGCTTTTCTGATTTGACTTATATTAATTTACATTAAAGTTAATTAAAAAAAATTCAACTTTCGAGTGCTTTATCATTAGTCCTTTTATCAGCTGTGTATCACTCACATGGCTGCAATTCCCCAGTGTTTCCCAGCATCATTACCAGCTGAGTCAAACAGTGACAGCCCAATGAGGGAGATGGTGGGTGCAATAGTCAATGGCCCAATAAAGCTCATCAGTAGGCCGATGAGACCAGAGAATCCTACAAAGATCTGGAAACAGGAGGCAACCATGATAGATCCCTGTAGCTGCAAAAAAAGAAAAAACAAATCATTATAGTACTAGGTATATTGAAACCTTAGTTAATACTATAAATTATTGAAAATGCATTGTTGACCAAAAATATACTAACCATGAGTCATTTTATTATCTCTGTCATCCTCTATTTAGATACAGTATTTAAGCTTATATGTCTAAAATAAACAAATGCATAACCATGTTACATTATTAGGAATAGTATCTAAGTTTCCAGAAATAGACTATTACTCTCCAGTGGCCTTATGTATAAATGGTGTGTACATACAAAAATTTTCCATACACCCGTTTCCATGCTCACTTCAAGATGTATAAAAACTAAACTTTGCATCACATTGGCAGCCAGCCAATTAAAATATCTAACCATCACATCTTGCAAAACCCCCCAGTAGAATTTTATAATAAATATGCCTCGTCTGAAGAGCAGCATAGGAGGGACGAAGAAGAAGGGATGAAGACATTAGGAGAACAGAGCAACCAATTATTATTATTCTTGCAATAAATACCATGCTACTTTTAACTTTCTATGCTTTGTCTTAATGTCTAGAGTGATTGAAGTAATAAGGTTGATTTCTTTGAGCACCTGGTGCAGCCAGAGGTTTGCCATTACCTCTGTGCTGTGAGGTTTATTAAGGCTGTGGGTGAGAGCTCCACCCCATAGTAGGGAACAGTAAATAAAATAAGGCACTCATGGCTGATAAATGGCCTATAGTCAAGGATGCTGAATCTGCGTATGTTTAAATGTATTCTTGGAGACCAAAAGTAATATTAAGGTCTGAGATATCTTTAAAACATTGTATGTTGTTCGTGCCGATAATAAGTAAGTCTCTTGAAGTGCCAAGAGAGTGACAGGTTGTGTTATTCCTAAGGCACTTGTGTGGTTTAAAGTGTTAGAGGTTAACCAGTTGTGTGTGTGTCATTCATGGGGCACTGTTGTGGTTAGGTTCTGTGTGTATGTAAGTCTCATGAAGTGCTAGAAAAGTGACAAGTTGTGTTATTCATAAGGCCCCTGTGCGGTTTAAAGTGCTAGAGATGAACCAGCTGTGTGTGTGTCATTCATAGGGCACTGTTGAGTTTCTGTGTGTATGTGTGTGTTAATCTTAAGGTGTAACAGTAGACCAACCCGGTAATGAATCTGATGAGTACACTTACCCCTAGGTAAAGGGTAAGTAGAGAGAAATACCACAATAATACACACAGCACTTATATTCCTTAGTTCATTGACCACATCTCTTAAAGCATCCACTATTGCATTTTGTGACTGCAGAATAGCGTCTGTCAGCACAAAGCCAGATGATCGCCCAGTGGTTTTTGAGGAAGAGGTTTGTGCATAGCAAGGACCTGAAGATGTGCTGGGCATAGCAGCACCACCACCACCTGGTGGTCATCTTTTGCAGTATTGTCTGAAACAAAATAAACAGACAGTGGGCTGTGACTTGCCTTCTTACAGTGACTTTGATATCTGACCACTTCTTTCTTATTTCGGGCACTATGTGACTTTCTGAACTTGAACTTTCAAGTGTCTCCGCCACACTGTACTACTCCTTCAATTTCTTATTGTTGCTTTTACCACTGCTAAAGCCAGCAAACAGTATATTTTCTTTAGCTTCCACTTCGCATTCGCTAAAATTCCTCTTTTTTTCCACATGCGTTTGCCGTTGTCTTTTAATGAAACTTTGAATGGAAGGGGCTATTTGTATTCATTTACATATTCAAATATGCAAAATTTAGACAGCAGTCGGGGTGGGGCTCTATGCACGTGCATATGCATTAAAATTCACGTAGTTTGGGATTTATAAAGGGAAAGTGCATGAATCTTTGCTTATTCAGTTTTATGCATCTGATTTTTTTTTTTTGTGTATACGCACATTTCCAATTTTCAATGACATTTCCATTCTCTGTTTGTCATGTTTTATTGTGAATTCTACACATGGCATTATATATGAGGCTCCAAATATGGAACCATCTGAGTTTCTCTTCACTTGATGTGTTTGGTTGGCATTGTTTTTTAGTGAGTGCCACTATTTTGCATATATGTTGCAAGTCAGCACAATCCTGGAAGTCGTGCTAGGTGACATCTTTGGTGTACTTAAACTGACACTACATGTTTATCAGAACCCAAATTTGTGGATATGTTCTTAAAGCCTTTTTGTAATTGCATTGTGCAATAGAACAGCAATTAGATTTATTGACTATGGGTCACTAGGTAATTTTGACTTCAGATTTTGTTTTATTTGTTTTGACTTTGACAGTGTATTATCATTTGTTCTTCTTTCTATGATTCCCCACTTATTTTTGACTTACAACTTATCTCCTTGTCCACTCTGTTCAAATAATATGTTTCAATATTGAACACTGTCAATATGGTAATAAAATGTGTTTACATGTGAAATTTCAGAATATGTAAACATGATTACAGTTAGTTAGGCAGTCTCCCAAATTCTCAAAAAGATACATACATTAATTTGTGTACTGGAAGCACTGACAAAAAAAATTAAAGGAAAAATCCCTGGAAATAACTAGTCCAGGAATGATTGTTGCCAGCATGGAAGTGTATTGGCTTTTGTCTAGTCTCCTGAATCATGTTATCAGGCCTCCACAGGGATGCCTAAAATTGCTAGTGAGTTTTTTGGGGATGGTTGCATTGGGGTTTAAAGTAATGTTTTTCACATTGTTTATAAATAAGACTCATAATATTTAATTTGTGTGATGTGTTACTACTACAATAGGATGATTTAGATAAGATGGTTGACAGACCCCTGAGGAGAACCCAAGGAGAACCCAAGATAGAAAAATAGAAGTAGCTGAGATGAGGATGTTGAGATGTGTGGACTTACAAAAATCAAAAATTTAAAATTAATGAACATAGCAAGAGTTGTGGAAATCTTGAAGAAACTCCAAGAGAAAAAGCTGCAATGGCGTGTCTAGAAGTAGAAGAAGATACAGTTTTTAACTGAACAGGATAGATTCAATTACAATGCAAATGTGGATCTTACAGGCTAAAGAAAATGATTTTAACGTGGCTGGGATGAAAAAATGTTTTCCTTGGAGAAAGTAGTTTGTGGGCTGATGGGATATATGCAGATTGACTGATGAATATGCTGATCAGACATATGCAAATCTAAAAAAGCACCCTCAAGCATCCACTTACATAATGCTATGGTTAATTCATTGGTTGAGCTTTAAGTTTAAGATAAAATTGTGCGTATAGGCTACTAAGAAGATATAGAATAAGGAATTAAGATCATTTCAGTTAGTATAACATTGTAATAGCTACATAGTAATGTTTGATATGAATAACATGACCATTGATAAGTTATGGGTTTTTCAAGTTTTAATCAGCTTGCAACAATTGCTTTGTTTCTGTAAATCTTACATCATCAGACACCAAGGCACTATACATAAAAAAGAGAAAGTGTGAAAACTTTGGTTCTTGTGATATGAAACTTGCTTAGTGATTCTTCAGGTTGTTTCTTCTTCTGAAAATTGCCACCTGTAAAGGCTCATTTACTGTTCTATTTCTTGTCACCTGCAACACTCACTGATGTCTGTTGAACTGCGTATGTGTTGTACATGCAATTTTTTTCAGAAATGCTACAAAGTCTGCACATGTGAATTGACATCCAGTGTCTGACACAATGGTACATGGATTTCCCAATCTGCTAAAGACTGACGGGAGGAAATCTATAACATTTTGAATAGTGATATAAAGCAGTGAAGGCAACTTCTGACCATTTGCTATGATAATCCATGAGGGTTAGGGCATAGCGACAATTTCAGACAGCTGTTTCAAATGGTCCCATTATATCTATGGCCAACTTTTACTAGGGTTTGAATGGAAATGGCACAGGTTTTAAAGGTGCAGCAGAGGATTGGCTGTCTAGTTAGAACATTGGCACAGTTGACAATTTTGAGCTGACACCATATCATTTATACCTGGCCACCAGTATAGCTCACACAGGCGCTGTTTGGTTCTCACAGTGCCTTGGTGACCTTCATGAGCAAGTGCTATCAAGGTGTAGTGCAGAGAAGTAGGAATAATGAGACAAGTACTATAGAATACAAATTTATCTTGTGCGATGAATTCATGTTGTGATTGGAAATATGGATGCAAAACTGTGTCAACTGCATTAAGAGAAGAAGGCCAACAATGGGTCATCTGATTTTACAGAGCAGACAACGCACTACAGAGACAGAGGCAGAGGCAAACTCCCCAGGTGACAGGGCAGTTAAAGCAAAAGATAACTCAGATTCAGATTCAGAAATGTCTTCAGCAGCAGTAGGTAAGGGCAAGCAGGAGATACAATAGGCAATGTAATTCTGTGACCCAGGATGATTAGCAACAGTATAGTTAATAATAATTCTTTGCATTTATATAACACTTTTCTCACTACTCAAAGGTTAAGGGCCTTGCTCAAGGGCCCAACAGAGCAGAATCCCTTTTGGGATTTTATGGGATTCGAACCAGCAACCTTCTGATTGCTAGTGCAGATGCCTAGCCTCAGAGCCACCACTCCACCTAAAAACGCAGCAGTCATACTGCCCAACATGCAATACATATGCCTGCATAAGCAGACCCTTTTGAGGACAATAGAGTGGTCAACATTTGATGATCAGTGTGGAGAGTAAATTTACAACCCACAAGAACTGTATTTTCTTCATTTTTCAACATCCCACACACATCCATGGAGCTCTTTTTCGACTGTAGAATATTTATTTTCAGCAGCACTAAGAGTCCTAGACATGAAGGCAACAGTCCGTTCTGTGTGGTCAGGATGGACTTGAGCAAGGACAGTATTGAGTCCATAATCAGACGTGTCGGTAGGAACTACAATAGGTAAATCAGGGTCAAATAAAACCAAGGCTAGACTGTCAATCAGTGTCTGTTTCATTGACATAAAGCTGTACAGAGCTTCCTCAGATCAGGAGAATTCCATATCTTGGCGGTGGCAGGCATGTAGGGGTTCTACAATGGTGTCAACATTTTATATTCTAATACCAAGATAAACGTCCAAAGAATGCACCCAACTTAAAAACATCAGGTGGATCTGGAAGACACAGAAAACCAACAAGATGCTCTTGATCAGGCTGTTTCCCTGGTGCTCTAACATTATGACCCACAAAATGAAGACTGGCCTGATTGAAATAACTTTTTGAAATGACAATTTAACTGCAATCCTGCATCTTTTATGCATTTATGCTAGAAGTGTCCGATCATGGTGAGCTTGTGTTCATCCCCACAAAATTATATCATTTAAGTAGTTAGCAACCCCTGCAAGATCATAGCGAGCATCTTTTGAAAAGCAGATGGACCTGAACAACCCTTTATGAGTAATAAAGGCAGTCAGATCAAGGCTGTCTTCATGAAATTAAAACACTGCACTTTCACAATCAATAGTAGACAACACTAAAGCTCCTCTCAGCAATGATAGAATTTCTTCAATGTGAGGAAGAGGAAAGCGGTCTGAAATGATACTTTTATTAAGCTCTCACAAGTAAACGCACATGCAAATACCACCAGTCCTCGTTTGGACCACCACAATGGGCGAGACCCAAGGAGAGGTATAAACGCTTTCAATAATCCCTGCTTGAAGAAGGCGATTTAGCTCTGCACTAACGTCATGCTGAACTGACATAGGTAAATTACGTAATTTTTGTCATGCTGAAGTAACACAGTCTAATAGTTTATTTTTGTGTATGAAGCCTTTTGCACAACCTAGGGTATGAAGAGGTAAAGGAGCTATAGAAAGGTTCATCACAGGAGTTTGTGGTAGCACATGGTAAGACAGTACTGCTGTTAAAGCACAAATGTAGACCCTTTAATAAATCCATGCCCAATCCAGACTCCACTATGAACACTGATGTAGAGCATTAAACATCATCTTTGGACACAGTAACAGGTAAGCAGCCAAGCACAGGGAATGGAGAATGTGAATAAGTTACTAACTTAACAGAAGGTGGCAGTAAACATTCTCCTTGAAAGTTTGCATCGTATATACATTTAGGCGAAATGGATATTGTCCTCCCTGCGTGGAGTTTGCATGTTCTCCCCGTGTCTGAATGGGTTTCCTCCAGGTACGCCAGTTTCCTCCCACAGTCCAAAGACATGCAGGTTAGGTGCATTGGCGATCCTAAATTGTCCCTAGTGTGTGCTTGGTATATGGGTGTGTGTGTGTGCCCTGCGGTGGGCTGGCACCCTGCCTGGGGTTTGTTTCCTGCATTGCGCCCTGTGTTGGCTGGGATTGGCTCCAGCAGACCCCCGTGACCCTGTAGTTAGGATATAGCGGGTTGGATAATGAATGGATGGATGGATGGATACTGATGATACAGAAGTCACAGTTAGATCCACAAGTGCAGTAGCAGTTGAAGTTTTCATTGTGACACTGCAATGGATTTTCTCAGATGCTGAATGGTCATTTAAGTAAAGAAGTTCAGGTAAGGCAACTTCCTGCACAGGGCATTTTTGCAAACAACTGTAAACCCATGCAAAATGGCCAGTCTTTTGGCAGTTTTTACATTTAGCAGAAGCAGCGGGACAGTTTTTATCATTCACAAGATGCTTAACAGATTCACAGTGATAACAAGCTGGAACAGAGGCAGCTGGAGGCACAGCAGTGATGGTAACCACGGGCAAAGTTAGTATGTAAAGTTTGTACTGGAACTGGTCTATCTCACAAAATAAACTTTGTCTGCTCACCAGGCAAAAAAAGTCTACTTCTTTACATAAGAGCTCATCAAGTTAAGAGAATATCATGTCCAATGAAGACAAATAGAACCACCTGCAAGCCAGCTCATTTGTACTATTGACCACGTGCTTTTATAGATCAGACATCTATAAAATCAGGCACATACAGAGACCTCAAAAGTGGCAGTTACATAAGTGAAGTTAACAGGACACATAGGGGTCAGGAAAGCATTCATAATGAAGTTAAATAATTTATTCCAGGTTTGCCAATACAGTTCTACAGCACAGGAGTACACATAAAGTGGATTCAGAAAGTATTCAGACCCCATCACTTTTTGCACATTTTATTGTATTATAGATTTCTTTGTAAATGGATACATTTGCCATTTATGTCCCTCAGTCTACATTCAATAACCAATAACATGCTTTAGAAGGGTTTGCAAATGCCTTTGTAAATTAATATATTCTGATTAATTTTGGCATTCACTAATTTATGTGGCACTGACGTTATAATTTTTGAATATTAATTTTTAGCATTGATTTTAAGCAGTATTTATTTTTTAGTTACTGAACAGAACTTACTGGTAAATAAATGTAGTACTTGCACATGGAAGGGATAAATAAGGTAGTCTAAGATAATTATATCATTCTTTATAA
Source organism: Erpetoichthys calabaricus (assembly GCF_900747795.2). Lineage (NCBI taxonomy): Eukaryota > Metazoa > Chordata > Cladistia > Polypteriformes > Polypteridae > Erpetoichthys > Erpetoichthys calabaricus. The sequence continues at coordinate 171,199,488 of NC_041394.2, forward strand.
ATGCTATGGTGAAATATCTTCTGTGATGTGAAAGAGTGGGTGGTTAGAGGAGAATGTCCAGGAGTGAATGAGGTAGCACATCTCTTAAAACATGTGGCACAAACGGTCTTTGATACAGAAGGGTCTGGGATTTACATTGTAGTAGATGGAATTCTGATGTTTATTGCACTTATCATTTTGCATACCATATATGATACTATACTGGAATCTTGTTTACTCTGTTATAAAACTGAATGGTGCAATATAAAATAAAGATTTTCTAACAAGCTTTGCCCACTTCAGAAATACATATATAGTGAGAACAAGTAAACTCCACACAGGAAGTGACAGGCCAGGAGTTGAATACAGAATGCTAGAACTTTGAAACTTATCACTCACTTATCACTGCACCACCATAGGAAATACTCATTCTGCTGGAACTTACATAGCAAGTACTCAATGATTTATTATGTGGATAGTTTTTTTCCTATTATAGCCTTTCTCATCCTCTTTTCACCTGAAAGGGAAAATGTGTTTGAATCTATACATTTCTACAAAAGCAGCATCAAAAGGTAGAGCAGTACTGTACTTATCCTTACAGCGTAAAAGGATGATAACAACAAAATCATAATCTTACCAAAGCAGCTTTATAAACCATAAACACACTAATTTAATGTATATCCTAAAACAAATTGATTAATGTACAAAATGCAATACAATGGAAATATAATAATCATACTTAAACATCCCTAGTGTCCTGTGTACTATGTCCATGCCACTGTATGGAAAAAATGCAACATCACCATCCTCTTAATGGACGTCATCATTGAGATTATCAAAGGAAAAAAACAACACAGAGAACTTTTTAACAAGCTAGGGGCAAACATAGAGGGAGTCATCAATCAGTTAATTTGTGGTAGTAATCAATAGAGAATGATTATTTGCTAAATTTTAATGCCAGTTTTAATATAAGGCCACTTGGGAAACATATATTTTGACATTGAATTAAATCAGTCTTTATAAATGTTTTTAACACCTAGAATTACAGTCATGTTGTTTGTTTAATTTTATTTTGCTTGGTCTGTATCTCCTATACTACTCTAGTTAGAGGAACATCTTGGCAATGATCTTATCAGACCTGCCTCTACTGTAAAAAATCTTGGTGTCATTTTTGATTCCTCCCTCACTTATTCCGCCCACATAAATCACATTAAGAAACTTTCTTACTTTCACCTCCGTAACATATCCCGTGTTCGCTCCTTCCTCTCCTTCTCTAATGCTGAGAAACTTGTCCATGCTTTTATCACATCCCGCATCGATTATTGTAATTCCCTACTGGCAGGTGCCCCTTCTAATCTTATATCACAGCTCCAGCTTATTCAAAACTCAGCTGCAAGAGTCCTTACCCGAACCAGCAGCAGCGAGCACATCACACCCATCCTGCTCCGTCTTCACTGGCTCCCTGTGTCCTACAGAATCGAATATAAAATCCTACTAATAACCTACAAAGCTTTAAATAACCTCGCACCAAACTACATCAGTGACCTTCTCCATCACTATGTGCCTGCCCGCCCACTAAGGTCCTCTGATTCTGGTAATCTTGTTGTGCCCCTCACTAATCTACACTCCATGGGTGACAGGGCCTTCAGCTGTATAGCACCCAGACTCTGGAATGACCTACCAAAATTAATCAGGTCAGCTGACTCCATGAATTCTTTTAAAAAACAACTCAAAACTCATCTGTTCAGGAAGGCTTTTAGCTCTACTTGACTTTATTACCTTTCTCTCAGTTTACTTCTCTGTCAAGATGCTAATGTAACCTGTGTGTGTGTGTGCTAGACCATCAATTATGTTGTCTGTTTTTTTTTCAGAATTTACTGTCTTAATCTTCTTTATTTATTTATCTGGTTTGTACAATGCTATATACTGTATATTCTGCCATTCTTTATTATATTCTGTAAGTGCCTTGAGAATGGGAAAGGCGCTATATAAATAAAATGTATTTTTATTATTATTATTAACATTGTTATCATTATTATTATTGTTGCTGTTGTATTTGTTTTAGTTGTTTACTGAAAGGGCATTTACGACTGAAGCCAGGAAGCACTTGGTTACGTAGTACATTGTGGGAATCTGGAACAAACTGCGGAGTTAAGTAATTGAAGCAGAAACCTTGACAACCTTTAAGAAGATTTGGTTGAAATATGGGCACTAGATAGCTATTAGCTAAACAAACATGCTTGTTGGACTGAATAGTCTCCTCTTATTTGTCAAATATGTTCAAGCAAAAAAGAATTTATATTGATCATTACTACAAATAGCACAAATATTCCCTAAGAATTAAAAGTAAAAAAAAAAGAAAAAGAAAACTAAATTAGCCTACAATGCTTTTCAGCATGTTTATAATCTCTGTTCTGTTACATCTGAAAACTAGGCTACTCAAATGTTTCAGATGTTTTTTTACAGTCCTCTACTGCTGAATCTTTTCTACACCTTTGACCAGTTTTTGAACTAAAGCAATGAGTGTTGTAAATGGTAGTCTGCTGAATTACATTATTTACAGCATTTATAGTCTATGACTTTTCCCCTTCCTTTGGAAAAGTGAGGTCTGCAGTTGATTGGCACCTTATTGAGCTGGGGAGACTAGGAAGAAGTTGCACAAAAATGTTGCATAAGAACGTTTCCACATTCAAATCGCGACATATAAAACCTAAACTTGGCGTAAAGCCACGCACATTTCCACACCCTGGCGTACGCAAGTTCTGCGCTCAATTTTGCAGACTGGCGGCACCCAGCGTCAAAGCAGTGCTACTGTTCCTGTGTGGTTACCTTTTCTTTTTTAGATCGACATCTCTGACACGGCTTTATAAATATACTGAAATTAACCGCATATTGTTTATTAGTTTAATGCATCTGATTGTAATTAACCTGTGACAATATAATGGTCCACAGAATGGTCAAAATATTCCAAATACAATAGCTGCTTTAGCGTTGTTACTCTCACTGCACCTTCTTCTTCTTCTTCTTTCAGCTGCTCCAGTTAGGGTTTGCCACAGCGGATCATCTTTTTCCATATTACTCTCACTGCACCACTCGGAGTATTTATATCACTGTATCTGAGTGGGAAATCACAGCTGTACAGCAGCTGATCAGAAAGAGAATTATCACTATACAGCATCTAGCACACGCTACCTCAGCCATGCTGTCTATTGAACTGTTCTCATACAGCAAACGCTTCACAGCCTTTCCTGTACTGACCTCGTGGTTCAGAAACAGTTTCATCCCAAGAACTATAAACGCACTCAATCAGTCCATCAAGTGCACCTTGTAGAACTGTTTGTACCTATAAGTACAATTACCTCACTGTAAACTTGTGATACAGTTATAATTTTGCACAACCTGAACCACTTTATAAAGCGCATATTTACATATGATGACAATATTATTTTTAAGATGAAATGCAGCAAAATATGTTTATTATATTATACAGATAAAACTTTAACTTCATTTAAATAATCTATATTTTGTTAATAATTAAACATGTGAGGACATGGTGCCGCAGCGCTAGCGAGGCGCTGGCTCTCCATTAACGGATTGTTCCTGCCTCGCGCTGTATTCTTGCTGGTGCTGGAAGGATAGATAGATAGAATAATTAAAAACGTACTACGAAAATATTTCAATGTTCCTTAAAAGTTTTGAAGAATCGGCATTCTAAGCTTACAGATGACTTAACGTCTATTACAGAGCTGATTGTGTGCCGATTGGGTATTTGGAGAAAAGTAAGGACAGGAATTAGGGGTCAGTTTGTTTGAAAGAGACAGTACTGCTACAATAAAGTATTTAATTGAAGGTCGCACATGGCGCAGCAAGCATCTTGCGTGAGACATGAACAATCACTGCATCACCGTGTTCCCATGTTTAATAACATGCTTTAACTCCTATCATCATGAAAATGATATCATGTATACATCTCAGTATTTTAATTATTCAGAGAGCTGTAATATTACGAATGTAATGGATTCTGTGTCCTGTCGGATGAAGAGAAAGCCCGGAAGCATGTAGTGATTCACACACACAGAGCACAAAGAAGATCAAATACAAAACATAGCATTTAACATGCTACTTTAGTTACGATGGAATTTAAGAAACTAAACATTAAACGATTTTAAGATGAAGTTTATGATGTTCTAATTTAATGACAAAATAAACTACGTGATTAAAGTGGAAATTTAGAGATTAAAGTTGACATTTCGTGCTTTTTTCCCCACTGTGTGCCTATTTTTTTTCTCTGTACCTTAAAAAGATGGTGGGCTACGACTCGCCTTTTCACAGCATATTTTGATATGTGACAACTTCTTTTTAATTTCGGGCAGTGTGCGACTTTGTGAACTTGAGCTTTCGAGTTTCTCAGGCACTCTATGTCACTTGATCAACTTCCTTTTGTTGTTTATACCACTGTTTAAACCAACAAATAGTATTTTTTTTCCTTGCCTCCACTTGGTATTCGCTGAAATCCTTATATTTTCCCTCGTGCTTTTGCCATTGTCTTTTCACAGAAGGCTGATCTTAAGGTCTACTTATATTTATTTGCATATTCAAAGAGGCATAATTCTGGGAGGAGTTGGGGCGGAACAGCAGGCGCATGTACGTGCGTTACTTTTCACGCTGACCAGGATTTACGTAGCGGAAGAACGTGGAAGTTGGTATTCGCACAGATTTATGCATCTGGATATTTCTCTGTGTAAGCACATTTCCGCTTTTGTGCTTACGTCATGTTATAGTGCGAATTCTACGCATGGCGTTATGCATGAGGCTCCAGGTTTTTCAATGTTTTACAGATTATTAATTTATGGATGAAGCACATCACTATTTATTTGGACATTGTTTTGATTGTTTTTAATAAAAACACTGAACACTTTTGCACCTTCCCCTTGCTTCATGTGGTGTCCTCATCTGTACAGTTCATCTCAGTCATGACTATCAACGATGTTGGGTTGAAGAGGCTCCACAAATGAGGAGATGGAGCATGGAGCCAGACCCGCACGTCACACTCCCATGTTTACGAGAAGTTATTGCCTATAGTCAATGCAATAATGAGTAAAGTAAACAGGTGCATGTGCTCCCATCCAAAGTTTGCTTTCTCTCTCTCTCTAGAAGTGTTTATCTTTACTCAGCCCCTCCAAAGGTGCTTTTTCACTGAGAAAAGATAAGAGATGACCTTAGCACTTCCAGCAGATGAGTCAGCCTCCCTTTCTATCCTTTTTAACTGATTTCACCAACAACAAAATAACGCAGACAACTTCAAGCTACTTTTATTGTCATATTGCAAATGAGAGATAAGCAGTGGAAAAAAATAATCAGGTTCTTAAAGAACTTGTAATGAAGGGATCATCAAATAGCTGTCCACAGGTTATGTCCAGACCACATGCAAGCTTTCTTTAGCCCCATGACTTCCTCTAAAACATTTTTAAGTTACTGTGTTTTAAACTGATATAGAATGTATAAAAGTCAGGCATCTACATCTATGGTGTTATCAGTGTTCCCAGAAGGAGATGTTTCATCTCGCAGGGCACTCTGGATATCATCGAGAGGAATTGCAGCGTATGGCCTGATGGGAACTGAGAAGGATGGCTGCGAGGGCTCTGAGGGCAGATAAGGAGGCATTTGTTAGAAGAATCTGTGAGCAAGTGACACACCATCTATGGTCTAGTGACACACATCCTGCTTACAGAGGAATTGAAGCATTATTCGAATCCGAATCTGTTCCTCGGAGAGTCGCAGTCAGAGCAGCTGATGGAACGGTGTTTACAGATGACACTGGAATTGTGACCCGCTGGGCTGACTACTTTGAGCAGCTTTTTAAAGCTGATCCTCCAGCTAGGACGTTTGATATCAATGGGTCCATGGTTCTTGAGGCTGATCCTCCAATTAGCTGTGACCCACCCAATCTCACTGAGATTGCACAGGTGGTGAACCAGCTAAGGGTAGGGAGGGCTGTAGGGATCTATGATATCTGGAGTGAACTTCTCCAGGCTGGTGGTAAGGCTGTCCTTCTGGCACTTCAAGCAATCTTTGCTTCCATGTGGGAGACTAGCGTCATCCCAACTGACTGGAAAATGGGACTTGTCATCCCTATCTGGAAAGGGAAGGGTGATCGCCTGGATTGCGACAACTACAGGGGGATAACACTGCTTTCAGTACAGGGTAAGGTCCTTGCTAGGGTCATCCTCAACAGGATCCTTGATCACTTGCTCACCTACCAACGACCAGAACAGTCTGGTTTTAACACCTAAGAAGTCTACCATCGACCGCATCCTGGCACTGAGAGTTCTCATGGAGCGCAAACATGAATATTGGCAGAGTTTCTTTACAGTCTTTGTCAGTTTTCGTAAAGCGTTCGACTCCGCTGATCCAGCTGCCCTGTGGGACATTCTGAGACTTTGCGGGATCCCCTCAAAGTTGCTGAATATCATGTCTGACCTGTACACAGGTACTGTGAGTGCTGTGCAGAGTGGAGGCAAAACCTCTGCATTTTTCCCAGTTGATTATGGGATTTGTCAGGGGTGTGTTCTTGCTCCTTCTCTGTTCAGTGCTTGCATGGACTGGTTCCAGGGCAGGGTTGTGGGGTCCAGCGGCTGTGGAACACCTGTTGGCGAAGAAAAATTCACTGATCTTGACTTTGCTGACAATGCTGTGATCTTGGTGAAATCAGTGGAGCCTCTGATCGGGGCTCTCGAGAGACTGATCAAGGAATCTGAGTTTCTGAGCTTGCGAGTGTCCTGGATAAACACCAAGATCCAGGCCTTTAATGACCTCTTTGGCACAGCAGTGTGTCTATCTGTGGAGAGGGTGTCTACCTTATTGAAAAGTTTACTTACCTCGGCAGTGATATTCATGTCTCTGGTGACTCTTCCTATGAAGCCAGTAGACGGATTGGGAAAGCATGGGGGGTCATGAGGTTGCTGAAAATGGGATGTGTGACGCTTCCGATATCTATTCAAAAGGATGAAGGTCCAAGTCTTTAGAGTCCTGATGACCTGAGACAGAGAGTGGACTCCTTTGGTACTGTGTCTCTTCAGAGAATCCTTGGGTACCGCTGGTTTGACTTTGTGTCGAATGAGTAGTTGTTCATGAAGTCCTGAATGAGGCACATTACCTGCATTGTGAGGAGCGTCAGTTACGGCACTACAGTCAAATGGCGCCATTCCCAGAGGTTGGCTTGCAAGATCCTCATTGCTGAGGACCCGAGTGGCTGGGCAAGGCCAAGAGGACACCCACGTAACACGTGGCTGAGGCAGATAGTGGGTCATTTCTGGAGAGTGGGACTGGACCATGTTCTGCCTGGGGGGTTGCCAACCAGGATCCCGAGCTGTACCAGTGCATGCTCCTCAACCTGACCTGACCTGACCTACAAAACAGTCAGCATTGTCAGTCAATTTATTAATAGCTAGGGATATATGATCACAACCATGCCCCACAAGACTTTGGCTGTTAACTGTCAAGACATGAACACAATGTGCAGAAGCTGCAGCACATAGGTGCCTTTTTCACAAATGTAATCAGGTTTTTTTTTTCACAAAATCCATCAGGTTTTCACTAGTAAGTTCCAATAAAATGGCTATAATACACTTTTTTAATAGCTTTGCATCAGTGAAGGATTTATTGTGCTGGTCTGTGTAGTTTGCAACTCATTGATGTTGCATTAGTGAACAGTTGAGTGCTTTCTGGCTATTGTCATAGTTTGCTCAAGGTCTCAGTTTTCCAGCACTGGACCTTAGACTGTGGTGATTCATTGAAGGTGCCATATCTCTGAAGATAATGGTGTCTTAAATTGAACTCTTTTAATGCCATTACAAAGTGTTTTGGTCCATTCATCATTGAAATGTTAGTCCTTTGTATCGGTTGTCCTCCTAAGACAGAGATGATTATGCTAGATAACTCCATTTTTAACAGTACCAAAAATTACATACCTCAATTTTGCATGGATATGACTCTGACATGGTTTAACATGTGTGTGATGTGAATAACTGGGTGAAAGCGTCCAGAAATGAAAGAGGGAGGGTATCTGTTAAAGCGCATGAAGTGTGTGTGATGCTGGGGCAAGTCACAATGGGACATGGCCCAAACAGTATTTGGTCTGGGCCCAGGTCAAATCTTTTCTGATGACTACTACTACTATAATGGAATTTCTTGGGTAATTCAAAATGTTTTCAAGGAAATGGAAAATACAGTACATATCAATGGAGGACTAAAAACTAAAACAGGAGATGACATTTTTTTAAGATAGATAGATAGATAGATAGATAGATAGATAGATAGATAGATAGATAGATAGATAGATAGATAGATAGATAGATAGATAGATAGATAGATAGATAGATAGATAGATAGATAGATAGATAGATAGATAGATAGGTACTTTATTAATCCCAAGGGGAAATTCACATACTCCAGCAGCAGCATACTGATAAAAAACAATATTAAATTAAAGAGTGATAAAAATGCAGGTAAAACAGACAATAACTTTGTATAATGTTAATGTTTACCCCCCCGGGGGTGGAATTGAAGAGTCACATAGTGTGGGGGAGGAACGATCTCCTCAGTCTGTCAGTGGAGCAGGACAGTGACAGCAGTCTGTTGCTGAAGCTGCTCCTCTGTCTAGAGATGATACTGTTCAGTGGATGCAGTGGATTCTCCATGATTGACAGGAGCCTGCTCAGCGCCCATCGCTCTGCCACGGATGTCAAACTGTTCATCTCCATGCCTACAATAGAGCTTGCCTTCCTTACCAGTTTGTCCAGGCGTGAGGCATCCCTCTTCTTTATGCTGCCTCCCCAGTACACCACCGCGTAGAAGAAGGCACTCGCCACAACTGTCTGATAGAACATCTGCAGCATCTTATTGCAGATGCTGAAGGATGCCAGCCTTCTTAGGATGTATAGTCAGCTATGTCCTCTCTTGCACAGAGCATCAGTATTGGCAGTCCAGTCCAATTTATCATCCAGCTGCACTCCCAGGTATTTATAGGTCTGTACCCTCTGCACACAGTCACCTCTGATGATCACGGGGTCCATGAGGGGCCTGGGCCTCCTAAAATCCACCACTAGCTCCTTGGTTTTGCTGGTGTTCAGTTGTAGGTGGTTTGAGTCGCACCATTTAACAAAGTCCTTGATTAGGTTCCTATACTCCTCTTCCTGCCCACTCCTGATGCAGCCCACAATAGCAATGTCGTTAGTGAACTTTTGCACGTGGCAGGACTCCGAGTTGTATTGGAAGTCCAATGTATATAGGCTGAACAAGACCGGAGAAAGTACAGTCCCCTGCGGCGCTCCTGTGCTATTGACCACAATGTCAGACCTGCAGTTCCCAAGACGCACATACTGAGGTCTGTCTGTAAGACAGTCCACTAATTCAAACTGTCTACAGCAGCGGTGGTGCTGGTGGTGCAGTGGTAGCACTGCTGTCTCGCGGTAAGGAGACCTGGGTTCGCTTCCCAGGTCCTCCCTGCGTGGAGTTTGCATGTTCTCCCTGGGTCTGCGTGGGTTTCCCCTAGTGCTCCTGTTTCCTCCCACAGTCCAAAGACATGCAGGTTAGGTGCATTGGCGATCCTAAATTGTCCCTAGTGTGTGCTTGGTGTGTGGGGGTGGGCTGGCGCCCTGTCCAGGGTTTGTTCCTGCCTTGCACCCTGTGCTGGCTGGGATTGGCTCCAACTGACCCCCGTGACCCTGTTTTAGGATATAGAGGGTTGGAAAATGACTGACTGACTATCTACAGCAGAAAACTGTTCAACACCATCATCCCCTCAAAACTTGTCTTGAAGCTTGATGACCTTGGGTTGGGGACGACCATCTGCAGATGGATTTTCTCTTTCCTGACAAACAGGCCCCAGGTGGTGAGAGTCGGCAAACACACATCCTCATCACTCATTTTAAACACAGGAGCGCCGCAGGGCTGTGTGCTTAGCCCCCTCTTGTATTCCTTGTTCACCCACGACTGTGTTGCAAAACATGGCACAAACACCATCATCAAGTTTGCAGACGACACAACCATCATAGGCCTTATCACTGACAACGATGAGACGGCCTACAGAGAGGAGGTGCTGGCATTGAGTAACTGGTGCCTGGATAACAACTTGTCTCTTAACGTCAGCAAAACCAAGGAGATGATCGTGGACTATCGGAAACAACAAGGCAGAGAACACCAGGCCATCTATATCAGCGGCGTAGAAGTTGAAAGGGTTAACAGCTTCAAGTTCCTCGGAGTAAACATCACCGAGGATCTCTCGTGGACCCTTCACATAGACACTGTGGTTAAGAAAGCTCGCCAGCGGCTGTACTTCCTGAGGAGGCTGAGGAAGTTTGGCATGAATGCCAACATCACCTCAAACTTTTACAGGAGTGTGGTCGAGAGTCTGCTGACAGGCTGCATTACCGTCTGGTATGGGAGCTGCTCTGCCAGCAGCCGGAAATCACTACAGAGAGTGGTGAAGACAGCAGAGCACATCACGGGCAAGAGTCTTCCTGCCATTGAAGACATTTACCTCCATCGGTGCCTGCGTAAGACAAGCAGCATCATAAAGGACCACAGCCATCCAGCACGCCAGCTGTTCTCCTTGTTACCATCTGGCAGACGATACAGGAGTCTGGCTGCTCGGACTACAAGACTTAAGAACAGTTTTTACCACCAGGCCATTCAACTCCTCAACAGCAACACCTGAACACTTACATACACTTACATTACACCTACATTGCAATACTCATACACAAACTGTACCTGCACACACTCTGAATACTGACTGGAACATGCATCTGCACTTTATGGAATATGCATCTGAACTTATAAAACATTATCTGTGCAATAACTGTCATTTGTACTTGCTGCTCATCCAACTCATATTGCTCTATAACTTCTTTTATATGTACACATTTTATTTTATACGGCTTGTCTATTTTTAACTTGTAAATTTTTAATTATTTTTTTAGCTTTATTGGATCTAGGCTGAGTGACTTGTTTTTCTTGTCATACACATTTCATTGTATGTTGACCCTGTGTTAACCTATATATGACAAATAAACCTAAACCTAAACCTAAACCAAGAAAACATCTTTGTGCGCAATAATGTTGCCTTCAAGGTAAAGACTAACTAAAACTGTTGCTTTACGAATTAGTCTTAATATTTCAAAGAACAGAACTTCATTTAGAATGGACAAACTTAATGCTGTATGTACCATTTTATACATATTACACCATTGTAAATGAATGAAAGAAATCTAACCTCCCGTATCCTTGTTTGCCAGATTTCAATATATTCTGGATCACTGGTATTCACAAGACTTGCATTGCTAGTCCAAGCTGGGCATTTCCATTCAGGCATTGAGAGAACAGCAAGTGTGGGTGTTAAAAAGGCAAATGTACCACCCTGGAGAATAGGTAACCTGTAATTAAAAGGAACAGACATTTAGAGCAGCAGACAAAGAATTAAATTATTTTAGTTATTAAGTGTTATATTATTAAGTGCTATGCCTTCTAATACTTTAATAAAGAATTTACAACCCACTCATAACAGATTCATGCCAGACACTTCTGATTTCTTATTTATCATATTTTGATTTTTATAAATAAAATGTACATTCTTTATTTTCACATATTAATTTTGAATCAAAGTCATAATGGACTAGATCAGAATTTTTATTCTTATTTTTATTCTTTTAAATACTTTCAACCCAAGCAAGATACTGAACTTTCTTCATCATTATTCTCAATTTTTCATTGTCATTTTTGGAATCAATTTAAAAATGTCATGTAGTATTACAGACTATAATGAATGTTCTATTACTTGAAATACATTTTGCTTTGAAATAAGCTACTGTACTTAATGCTTGATTTACATGCAAGTAATAATTAATTGTAAGCTGCTCTACATTAGGTTAGGTTAATGATTTGCTTCTTATTTGTAAAATCACTGGCAAGTGCAAATGTAGATCAAATGTTAATAATGTTCTGAAATGGTTTCATAACTATTACAGATAATTAAACTTAATGCATGATTAAGCAGTGTGAAGGACTCTGTAGGGAAACCCTAAAGAAAAAAATCACTTATGGAAATTTTATTTAATTTTATTTTTATGTAAATGTTTAAGTCAAAAATTGGGATTACATAATTTAAATCCCAGTAGCTGTCTTTGCGAAGTATGGATTTTTTTCTTATTTCTGTTTGGGTTCTTTGCTGGGTACCCTAGTCCACCCCAAGCCACCTCCCACCAAGGCATCTTTGTATGTATATATAGTGTATACAGCATAGGGTCCGAGGATTTTATCCCAATACCTAAAGGCAGTCAAGGGCATTGTTTAGCCTGTATAGGTCTGTGCGTTCCTCCATGGATATGCCTCCCCAGATCATCACTGACCCACCACCAAACCAGTCATGCTGAACGATTACAGGCAGCATAATGTTCTCCACAGCTTCTCCAATCCTTTCACATCTGTCACATGTGCTCAGGGTGAACCTGCTGTCATCTATGAAAAGCACAGGGCACCAGTGGTGAACCTGCCAATTCTGGAATTATATGGAAAATTCCAGTTGAGCTCCATGGTGCCAGGCAGTGAGCACAGGGCCCACCAGAAGACATTGGGAACTCAGGCCACCCTCATGAAGTCTGTTTTTGATTGTTTGGTCAGAGACATTCACACCAGTGTCCTGCTGGAGGTCATTTTGTAGGGCTCTGGCAGTGCTCGTCCTGTTCCTCCTTGCCCAAAGGAGCAGATACCGGTCCTGCTGATGGGTTAAGGACCTTCTACAGCCCTGTCCAGCTCTCCTAGTGTAACTGGCTGTCTCCTGGAATCTCCTTCATGCCCTTGAGACTGTGCTGGGAGACACAGTAAACCTTCTGGCAATTGAACGTATTGATGTGCCATCCTGGAGAAGTTAGGTCCAGGTATCGCCTCATGCTACCAGTAGTGACACTGACCATAGCCAAATGCAAAACTAGTGAATAAACAGAAAAAATCAGGAGGGAAAAATGTCAGTGGTCTCCACCTGTTAAACCATTCCAGTTTTGGGGGTCGTCCGCCACACTGTGTCAAAGGTTTTTTTTTTCTTCTTTCATGTTATTTGCATATTGTATATGTTGCTGTGTAGGGGGGTGAATTTATGGATCCGTTCATTGCCATTTATTTTTGTGTAGATTTATAAGATTAATTTAATATAGTTATTTCCACCTTTGCTGATATTAGGTAAATTATATTTTACAAATCTGACAATATCACAGGAAGGGGTCAGAGGGCAGTTTAGGGTTGACCTGCTATCTGACTCAAATACACCACCAAAAGCATGGTGATGTATAGCGTTATCGTCCAGGTAAGGGTTAAGCATGCCTTCTTTCTGTCTATAATATTTTCCATTTTAATGGAAAGTACTATAGACAGATAGAAGGCATCGCAATGGGATCTGCATTATCAGGACTCTTAGCTGAACTGGTTATGCAACGATTTCAAAGCGCAGCCCTAACTCAGTTCAAATTTAAATTCTGGATACGCTACATAAATGATACATTTATCATATTAAAAAGTAACCAGTGAATGAATTCTACAACCACATCAACTCAGTATTCCCCACTATCCAATTCATAATGGAAAAAGAAATGAATGGACGCATCGATTTCCTTGACATTTCTATTGAAAGAGGTAACCACGCCGGTTTAATTACAAGTGTTTATCTCAAGGATTGTTATATGAAAAAATACTGCACTTTTCCAGCAACCATCCTTCATCACATAAACGGAGTTGTGTTAGGACTTTGTTCAAAATGTAAGGTACCAGAATGGACATAAAAAAGAATTAAAGACATTATCTCTTTCATCGGCATGGTGGCGCAGTGGGTAGCGCTGCTGCCTTGCAGTTGGGAGACCTGGGGACCTGGGTTCGCTTCCCGGGTCCTCCCTGCGTGGAGTCTGCATGTTCTCCCCATGTCTGCGTGGGTTTCCTCCGGGTCCTCCGGTTTTCTCCCACAGTCCAAAGACATGCAGGTTAGATGGATTGGCGATTCTAAATTGGCCCTAGTGTGTGCTTGGTGTGTGTGTGTGTTTGTGTGTGTCCTGCGGTGGGTTGGCACCCTGCCCGGGATTGGTTCCTGCCTTGTGCCCTGTGTTGGCTAGGATTGGCTCCAGCAGACCCCCGTGATCCTGTGTTCGAATTCAACGGGTTGGAAAATGGATGGATGGATCTCTTTCATCTGTTCACATCAAATAACTATCCCAAGACATTTATTAAACAATGCCTATATAGGAGACTCAGACCTCAGCAAACAGTGGACTCCAACTTGGTCCCCATTGCACTTACCACACTCTCCCTTATCATTGTGGCGTGTTAGAAAGTACAGCATGCGTCCTGTCCAGATCTGGGATCAAGACAGTGCACAATCCGGCAAACACTTTACAGACAGTCCTTTTCAATGTCAAACGTAAAAATTGCACCAGAGAGACAAGAAACACAGTTTACAGCATTCCATGCAGTGCATTCCCATTGGTATACACAGGACAAACATCTAAAACATTTGCAACACGTATACAGGAACATTGGAATGCTGTATGAAGGAAAGATCCATGGTCTCTGATTTACACATATGTTTAACTGGGACATTGTGAAAGTAAAATACAGGGGCAATACAAAGAGTGCCAGAGATCTGGCTTAATTGTGGATCTCTAATGAAAACAACAATTAATAGACAAATGGACTTGAACCGAGCATATGAAGACTTAAAAAGAAGAACATCTAAATAATAAAAAAGACTTTATGACCATAACCTTCTGAACTCTACCTTACTAATCCACTTAATCCCCTTACAACCTCGCCCTCCAACCCACACCCTGCACCTGCTATATATTGCCTTTGATTCCTGAATGTATGATCATTTTCCTCTGATGATAGCATGTGGCAGGTTGTTGAAAGCTTAGGAATAAAAAACTACTTTAAGATACGTAACTCATTTTCTCGCTTTGTGAATCTCTAACTACAAATATGCAAACCATATCACAGACCTACTCTTCCATACATATATATATATATATATATATATATATATATATATATATATATATATATATATATATATATATATATATATATATACTAGCTGTGTAAGCCCGTGCACGGGGTCCTAGAAACTATTGAAATCGTCAGAAAAAAAAAATTAAAATGTAGAGATGTCAGGTAATTGAAAGGAACTACTCTGGGCATCTCTTTCCTAGGAGGTTTTGTTTTTGCCGACATGCTCACATCATTTGTGCATTAGCGGCTAAGCGACTGTCTTTCTTCAGAGGTTTTGTTTTACCAACATGCTCACCTCGCTTGTGTATTAGCAGCGGGAGGAAAAGTAAAAGGGATACCGTTTTACTGATGTACCCTCTCTTCGGATGTTTCGTTTTGCCGACGTGCTGGCCTTGCTTGCGTATCCTCGGAGGTGGAGCCCTTAGTCCGACTCCACCTCTTACTTCCGGGCCGGAAAGACACACATACGTCCATGCGTAGACGTTTACATATAAGATACTGCATATATATATATATATATATTGTTGGAATATGGCCGGCCGTTCATCCCGGCCAATACCCCCAGGCTGCCAGATGGAGCCCTCTCCTGCAACATGGAGGTGCCCCGAATTCCAGCAGGGCCTCATGGACATTGGAGTTTTACTGCACAGCCCTGCTGGATACCATGGGGACCGCAAGGGGATGCTGCAGGGAGGCCCAGGGATTGCTACGTGCACTATAACCCGGAAGTATGTCCTAGTCACAGGGACAGAAGAAATGACGTACTTCCGGGATGAAGAAAAGGAGTTTTCACCTTACCCGGAAGTGTTAAGAGCCACATGGGCTGAGGAACAGAAACACTTCCGGGTCAACAAGTATAAAAGGACTGTGGGAAATCCCAGCAGTGAGCCGAGTTGGGAGGAAGGGTGACTCCGCTGCTGGGAGTGGAGCATTGTTTATTGATTGTGTATTTGTTTATTGGAGTATTGTGGAGTGGAGGGTGCTTTGTGCACATTTATTATTATAAATAAAGTCCATCCATCCATCCATCCTCTTCCGCTTATTCGAGGTCGGGACGCAGGGGCAGCAGCTTGAGCAGAGATACCCAGACTTCCCTCTCCCTAGCCACTTCTTCTAGCTCTTCCGGGAGAATCCCGAGGCGTTCCCAGGCCAGCCGGGAGACATAGTCCCTCCAGTGTGTCCTGGGTCTTCCCCGGGGCCTCCTCCCGGTTAGACGTGCCCGGAACACTTCACCAGGGAGGCGTCCAGGAGGCATCCTGATCAGATGCCCGAGCCACCTCATCTGACTCCTCTCGATGCGGAGGAGCAGCGGCTCTACTCTGAGCCCCTCCCGGATGACTGAGCTTTTCACCCTATCTTTAAGGGAAAGCCCAGACACCCTGCGGAGGAAACTCATTTCAGCCGCTTGTATTTGCGATCTCGTTCTTTCGGTCACTACCCATAGCTCATGACCATAGGTGAGGGTAGGAACATGGATCGACTGGTAAATTGAGAGCTTTGCCTTATGGCTCAGCTCCTTTTTCACCACGACAGACCGATGCAGAGCCCGCATCACTGCGGACGCCGCACCGATCCGCCTGTCGACCTCACACTCCATTCTTCCCTCACTCGTGAACAAGACCCCGAGATACTTGAACTCCTCCAGTTGGGGCAGGATCTCGCTCCCAACCCTGAGAGGGCACTCAACCCTTTTCCGGCTGAGGACCATGGTCTTGGATTTGGAGGTGCTGATTCCCATCCCAGCCGCTTCACACTCAGCTGCGAACCGATGCAGAGAGGGCTGAAGATCACAGCCTGATGAAGCAAACAGGACAACATCATCTGCAAAAAGCAATGACCCAATCCTGAGTCCACCAAGCCGGACCCGCTCAACACCCTGGCTGCGCCTAGAAATTCTGTCCATAAAAGTTATGAACAGAATCGGTGACAAAGGGCAGCCCTGGAGGAGTCCAACTCTCACTGGAAATGGGTTCAACTTACTGCAGGCAATGCGGACCAAGCTCTGACACCGATCATAAAGGGACCGAACAGCTCTTATCAGGGGGTCTGGTACCCCATACTCTCGGAGCACCCCCCACAGGATTCCCAGAGGGACATGGTCGAACGCCTTTTCCAAGTCCACAAAACACATGTAGACTGGTTGGGCGAACTCCCATGCACCCTCCAGGACCCTGCTAAGGGTGTAGAGCTGGTCCACTGTTCCACGACCAGGACAAAAACCATACTGTTCCTCCTGAATCCGAGGTTCGACTATCCGATGGACCCTCCTCTCCAAAACCCCTGAATAGACTTTTCCAGGGAGGCTGAGGAGTGTGATCCCTCTGTAGTTGGAACACACTTTCTGGTCCCCCTTCTTAAAGAGGGGGACCACCACCCCGGTCTGCCAATCCAGAGGCACTGTCCCTGATGTCCATGCGATGTTGCAGAGACATGTCAACCAAGACAGCCCTACAACATCCAGAGCCTTGAGGAACTCCGGGCGTATCTCATCCACCCCCGGGGCCCTTCCACCAAGGAGTTTTTTGACCACCTCGGTGACCTCAGTCCCAGAGATGGGGGAGCCCACCTTCGAGTCCCCAGGCTCTGCTTCCTCATTGGAAGGCATGTTAATGGGATTGAGGAAGTACTCCCCACAACGTCCTGAGTCGAGGTCAGCAGCACACCATCCCCACCATACACAGTGTTGACACTGCACTGCTTCCCCCTCCTGAGACGCCGGACGGTGGACCAGAATCTCCTCGAAGCCGTCCGAAAGTCGTTCTCCATGGCCTCCCCAAACTCCTCTCATGCCCGAGTTTTTGCCTCAGCAACCACCGAAGCCGCATTCCGCTTGGCCTGCCGGTACCTATCAGCTGCCTCCAGAGTCCCACAGGACAAAAGGGACCGGTAGGACTTCTTCTTCAGCTTGACAGCATCCCTCACCGCCGGTGTCCACCAACGGGTTCGGGGATTGCCGCCACGACAGGCACCGACTACCTTACGGCCACAGCTCCGGTCAGCCGCCTCAACAATGGAGGCACAGAACATGGCCCATTCGGACTCAATGTCCCCCACCTCCATCGGGACATGGTTGAAGTTCTGCCGGAGGTGGGAGTTGAAGCTACTTCTGACAGGGGGCTCTGCTAGACGTTCCCAGCAGACCCTCACAACACGTTTGGGTCTACCAGGCCTGACCAGCATCCTCCCCCACCATCGGAGCCAACTCACCACCAGGTGGTGATCAGTTGAGAGCTCCGCCCCTCTCTTCACCCGAGTGTCCAAGACATGTGGCCGCAAGTCCGACGACACGACCACAAAGTCGATCATCAAACTGAGGCCTAGGGTGTCCTGGTGCCAAGTGCACATATGAACACCCCTATGCTTGAACATGGTGTTTGTTATGGACAATCCGTGATGAGCACAGAAGTCCAATAACAAAACACCACTCGGGTTCAGATCGGGGGGGCCATTCCTCCCAATCACGTCCTTCCAGGTCTCACTGTCATTGCCCACGTGAGCACTGAAGTCTCCCAGCAGTACGAGGGAGTCCCCAGAAGGTATGCCCTCCAGCACCCCCTCCAGGGACTCCAAAAAGGGTGGATACTCCGAACTGCTGTTCGGTGCATACGCACAAACAACAGTTAGGACCCGTACCCCACCCGGAGACGGAGGGAGGCTACCCTCTCATCCACTGGGGTAAACCCCAATGTATAGGCTCCAAGTCGGGGGGCAATAAGTATGCCCACACCCGCTCGGCGCCTCTCACCGGGGGCAACTCTAGAGTGGTAGAGAGTCCAGCCTCTCTCAAGGAGATTGGTTCCAGAGTCCAAGCTGTGCGTCGAGGTGAGCCCGACTATATTTAGCCAGAACCTCTCAACCTCGCGCACTAGCTCAGGCTCCTTCCCCTTCAGAGAGGTGACATTCCACGTCCCAACAGCCAGCTTCTGTAGCCGAGGATCGGACCGCCATGGTCCCCACCTTCGGCCACTACCCAACTCACACTGCACCCGACCTCCTTGGCCCCTCCCATAGGTGGTGAGCCCATGAGAAGTATTAATAAAGTCATTTTGGACTTTTATCTGATGTTTGGCGTCTGATCAGAGGGTTCAAGGGAGCGAGGGCGCCCCCTATCTGTCACAATACATATTGGCAGACGGCTGGGAGATGCCTCTACAGTGGAAGGACCAGGAGAGAGAGATTATTCATGGCATTATCTCCCCAGCAGTGCCTTGGACTCCCACAGGGCTCCATGAGAGTTGGAGTTTGGTGCAGCCTTGTTGGGTTCCGTGGGTGTTGCCAGGTTGTGCTGTAGGTACTGCTGAGCCCTTTTTTGCAGCACTTCCACCACATCCAGAAGTGGTGCTGGAAGAAGGTCACCAGACACCTAGAGCACTTCCAGGTACCCTATAAAAGGAGCTAGCTGCCACTACCTCAAGAGCCAGAGTCAGAAGCTGAAGGACAGAGCTTGCCAGGAGGAGTGAAGGTGGAAAGAGAGGAAGAGAAAGAGAAAGGGAAAGAAGAGTGTTGTGTGCTGTGTTTTGGAGCTGTGAACTGTTCTGTACAGGTGGAAAACAGGGGGAGAAGTATCTCATGGGAAAAAAATAAGCAGTGTGCTGAACTTGTATCCTTTGTGTTATATTGATATACAGTGCATCCGGAAAGTATTCACAGCGTATCACTTTTTTCACATTTTGTTATGTTACAGCCTTATTCCAAAATGGATTAAATTCATTTTTTTCCTCAGAATTCTACACACAACACCCCATAATGACAACATGAAAAAAGTTTACTTGAGGTTTTTGCAAATTTATTAAAAATAAAAAAACTGAGAAATCACATGTACATAAGTATTCACAGCCTTTGCTCAATACTTTGTTGATGCACCTTTGGCAGCAATTACAGCCTCAAGTCTTTTTGAATACGATGCCACAAGCTTGGCACACCTATCCTTGGCCAGTTTCGCCCATTCCTCTTTGCAGCACCTCTCAAGCTCCATAAGGTTGGATGGGAAGCGTCGGTGCACAGCTATTTTAAGATCTCTCCAGAGATGTTCAATCGGATTCAAGTCTGGGCTCTGGCTGGGCCACTCAAGGACATTCACAGAATTGTCCTGAAGCCACTCCTTTGATATCTTGGCTGTGTGCTTAGAGTCGTTGTCCTGCTGAAAGATGAACCGTCGCCCCAGTCTGAGGTCAAGAGCACTCTGGAGCAGGTTTTCATCCAGGATGTCTCTGTACATTGCTTCAGTCACCTTTCCCTTTATCCTGACTAGTCTCCCAGTCCCTGCCGCTGAAAAACATCCCCACAGCATGATGCTGCCACCACCATACTTCACTGTAGGGATGGTGCCTGGTTTCCACCAAACGTGACGTCTGGCATTCGCACCAAAGAGTTCAATCTTTGTCTCATCAGACCAGAGAATTTTCTTTATCATGGTCTGAGAGTCCTTCAGGTGCCTTTTGGCAAACTCCAGGCGGGCTGCCATGTGCCTTTTACTAAGAAGTGGCTCCCGTCTGGCCACTCTACCATACAGGCCTGATTGGTGGATTGCTGCAGAGATGGTTGTCCTTCTGGAAGGTTCTCCCCTCTCCACAGAGGACCTCTGGAGCTCTGACAGAGTGACCATCGGGTTCTTGGTCACCTCCCTGACTAAGGCCCTTCTCCCCCAAACGCTCAGTATAGATGGCCGGCCAGCTCTAGGAAGAGTCCTAGTGGTTTCGTACTTCTTCCACTTATGGATGATGGAGGCCACTGTGCTCATTGGGACCTTCAAAGAAGCAGAAATTTTTCTGTAACCTTCCCCAGATTTGTGCCTTGAGACAATCCTGTTTTGGAGGTCTACAGACAATTCCTTTGACTTCATGCTTGGTTTGTGCTCTGACATGAACTGTCAACTGTGTGACCTTATATAGACAGGTGTGTGCCTTTCCAAATTATGTCCAATTAACTGCAGAAACAGGTGGATTCCAATTAAGCTGCAGAAACATCTTAAGGATGATCAGGGGAAACAGGATGCACCTGAGCTCAATTTCGAGCTTCATGGCAAAGGCTGTGAATACTTATGTACATGTGCTTTCTCAAATTTTTTATTTTTAATAAATTTGCAAAAATCTCAAGTAAACTTTTTTCACGTTGTCATTATGGGGTGTTGTGTGTAGAATTCTGAGGAGAAAAATTAATTTAATCCATTTTGGAATAAGGCTGTAACATAACAAAATGTGGAAAAAGTGATGCGCTGTGAATACTTTCTGGATGCACTGTATGTATATATACAGTAAGGTGGAAAACGTTCCAAGAAATCCCAGCGCTAAATGAAACAGTGTTAAACAAGGTCATCTTAACACGTAAATAATGGGGATAGGTGAAACAAGACAGAGAATAAATTTTTTTTTGTATTATTTTGTAGCATGTATAATTAAATACTTTTTTGTTACATTAATTATAAAAAAAATTATTGCTCTTGTTGATTTTTATTCATAAATCATTCATAAAAATCAAAAATATTTGAGTAGATACATAATTTATGATTGCGCTGAGGTAGGTTCCTCCTCATTTGACACTTTTTTGTTTTTTTGTGAAGAGTCATCTAACGTCATTTGCCTTTTTCTCTGCCATTCAGCAAGCAATTGTCGATAGCAATGTATCAATGACGCTTCATCTTGCCTTTGAACTTCTAGCAAAATTTGGATCGTTTTGTATAAACTGATCCATTATTTCCGTAATAGTGGATAAACATTTTTTTAGAAAATTGTTGAAAGTTCCTTTTGTTCCTCATCTTCAGAAACGCTAATTTCGATAATTTGGCGTTCAACTGCATCTAATTGTCTGAGCACCTGTGTTTTAGTTTCCAGCGAAATGCTTTTTCTTGTCACATTACTTTCTTTTTCTTTACAACCACTCATCCATCCATCCATTATCCAACCCACTATATCCTAACTACAGGGTCACAGGGTCTGCTGGGGCCAATCCCAGCCAACACAGGGTGCAAGGCAGGAAACAAACCCCAGTCAGGGCACCAGCCCACTGCAGGGTGCGCACATACACACACACACACACCAAGCACACACTAGGGACAATTTAGAATCACCAATGCACCTAACCTGCATGTCTTTGGACTGTGGGAGGAAACTAGAGTACCCGGAGGAAACCCACACAGACATGGGGAAAACATGCAAACTCCACGCAGGGAGGACCCTTGAAGCAAACCCGGGTCTCCTAACTGCGAGGCAAAGTACTACCCACTGCGCCACCCTGCCACGCAACCACTCATTTTAAAACTAAAAAGGGATAATTGTTATTTATTACAGTAAAATAAAATGTTACATTTATATCCTTACACAATAATGAAGGAAGTGTGAGATGGGATGAAGATCATCATCATGGTGCGACTCAAACCACCTACAACTGAACACTAGCAAAACCAAGGAGCTGGTGGTGGAGTTTAGGAGGCCCAGGCCCCTCCTGGACCCCATGATCATCAGAGGCGACTGTGTGCAGACGGCGCAGACCTATAAATACCTGGGAGTGCAGCTGGATTATAAATTGGACTGGACTGCCAATACTGATCCTCTGTGTAAGAAAGGACAGAGCCGACTATACTTCCTTAGAAGGCTGGCGTCCTTCAACATCTGCAATAAGATGCTGCAGATGTTCTGTCAGACGGTTGTGGTGAGCGCCCTCTTCTATGCGGTGGTGTGCTGGGGAAGCAGCATAAAGAAGAGGGACGCCTCACGCCTAGACAAACTGGTGAGGAAGGCAGGCTCTATTGTAGGCACGGAGCTGGACAATTTGACATCCGTGGCAGAGCGACGGGCACTCAGCAGGCTCCTGTCAATCATGGAGAATCCACTGCATCCACTGAACAGTATTATCTCCAGACAGAGGAGCAACTTCAGCGACAGACTTCTGTCAATGTCCTGCTCCCCTGACAGACTGAGGAGATTGTTCCACCCCTACACTATGCAACTCTTCAATTCCACCCGGGGGGGTAAACGTTAACATTATACAAAGTTACTGTCTGTTATACCTGCATTTTTATCACTCTTTAATATTGTTTTTATCAGTATGCTGCTGCTGGAGTATGTGAATTTCCTCTTGGGATTAATAAAGTATCTATCTATCTATCTATCTATCTATCTATCTATCTATCTATCTATCTATCTATCTATCTATCTATCTATCTATCTATCTATCTATCTATCTATCTAACGTCGATGACCAATCATAAATGAACAGTGACACAGCAGGCATACGTAATGTACTGCACTGCATTGTTATCAAATGCGCCATGAGACTGGATGCGACTATTTAATTAAGTTGTGTGATTGCGGCAAAAAACAAGCTTTTATGTGACTACAAAGTGAATCCATGAAAAATTAGAATAACAAAAACGTGTAATACCGAATCAGCATTTAATGGAGCAGCGTTAAGCGGGGTCTTACTGTATATATATATATATATATATATATATATATATATATATATATATATATATATATATATATATATATACTGTATATATAAAGGCCTCAAAAAATTTAAGGGAATACTTAAATCACACATCGATGACACACATTAATGAACGAAATATTCAAGTGGAAAATCTTTACTTTAATCACACAGTTTGTAATGGATTATAACTTGGATTATAACAGACCCATGGAGATTTTTAAATCCAAACTCAAGAGCATATTCCTTCTTCTCATTAGTACATCATAGTTATTCAAGAATTGATTATTTCTCAGGGGTCTCTTCAGGAATATTCTTGGAAACTCTGAAGGCTTTTTAAAGAGGACACATTATTTCATATCTTTTCCACAAAATTAAATTGGAAAACAAGAAAGCATCAGAGCTAATCAGCAAAATTACCAGAATAGATTGGGTTGTGTGGCGCTTCTGATATCTGAGCAATATATGAAGGTCCAAGTCTTTAGAGTTCTGGGGCCTCATGCATAACGCCGTGTGTAGAATTCGCACTATAACATTACGTAAACACAAAAGCTGAAATGTGCTTATGCAGAGAAATATCCAGATGCATAAATCTGTGCGTTCACCAGCTTCCACTTTCTTCCGCTACATAAATCCTGGTCAGCGTGAAAAGTAACGCTTGTGCACACGCCTGCTGTCCCGCCCCAACTCCTCCCAGAATTATGCCTCTTTGAATATGCAAATCAATATAAATAGGCCTTAAGCTCAGCGTTCTGTGAAAAGGCAATGGCAAAAGTACGAGGAAAAATAGAAGAATTTCAGCGAATACCAAATGGAGGCAAAGAAAAACGTACTATTTGTTGGTTTAAACAGTTATATAAGCAACAAAAGGAAGCTGATCGAGTGACATAGAGTGTCAGAGAAACTTGAAAGCTAATGTTCACAAAGTCGCACAGTGCCCAAAATAAAAAAGAAGTTGTCACATTTCAAAGTCGGCGTGAAAAGGCAACTCGTAGCCCACCGTCTGAGTGTCATATGAAAGCTTATTAGGGTACAGTGAAAAAAAAAGACACACAGTGTGAAAAAAAGCACGAAATGTCAACTTTAATCCCGAAATTTTCACTTTAATTACGTAGTTTATTTTGTCATTAAAGTAGAACATCATAAACTTCATCTTAAAATCGTTTAATTTACTAGTTTCTCAAATCCCATCGTAACTAAAGTAGCACGTTAAATGCTTTGTTTTTTATTTGATCATATATGTGCTCTATGTGCCTGAATCACTACGTGCTCTTCCTCCGACAGGACGCAGAATCCATTACATTCGTAATATTACAGCTCTCTGAATAATTAAAATTCTAATAAGTATATGTGATATCATTTTCATGATGATATGAGTTAAAGCATGTTATTAAACATGGGAACACGGTGGTGCAGTGATTGTTCATGTCTTACAGCAAGATGCTTGCTGCGCCATGCGCGACCTTCAATGAAATGCTTTATTACAGAAGTAGTGTCTTTTTCAAACGTACTAACCCCCAATTCCTGTCCTTACTTTTCTTTCTCCAAATACCCAATCGCCACACAATCAGCTCTGTAATAGACATTAAGCCATCTGTAAGCTTAGAACGCCGATTCTTTAAAACTTTTAAGGAACATCGAAATATCTTCATAATGTTTAATTATTCTATGCATCTATCCTTCCAGTGTCACGCCAGCCACAGGATGAATACAGCGCGAGGCAGGAACAAACCGTGAATGAAGCTCAAGTTTCTCGCTAGCGCTGCGGCACCGTGTAGTTAAATGTTTTATCTGTATAATATAATATTGCTGCATTTCATCTTAAAAATGATATCATCATCATATGTAAATACACGCTTTATAAAGTGGCTCAGGTTGTGCAATATTATAACTGTATCATAAGTACAATTACCTCATGGTAACTTGCAAGTACAAACAGTTCTACAAGGAGCACTTGATGGATTGATTGAGTGCGTTTAGAGCTCTTGGGATGAAACTGTTTGTGAACCGCGAGGTCCGAACAGGAAAAGCTCTGAAGCGTTGGTCAGATGAGAGCAGTTCAAATAGTGAATGGCTGAGGCAGCATGTGCTTGATGCTGTATACCGATAATTCTCTTTCCAGTCACTGTAGATCTGTGATTCACACACAGATACAGTGATATAAATACTCCGAGTGGTGCAGTGAGAGTAATATGGAAAAAGATGATCCGCTGTAGCAACCCCTAACGGGAGCAGCTGACAGAAGAAGAAGAAGAAGGTGCAGTGAGAGTAACAACGCTAAAGCAGTTATGGTATTTAGAATAGTTTGACCATTCTGTGGACCATTATATTGTTACAGGTTAATTACAATCAGATGCATTAAACTAATAAACAATATGCGGTTAATTTCAGTGTGTTTATAAAGCTGCGTCAGGGATGCGGATCTAAAAAAGAAAGGGAAACCACACAGGAACAGTAGCACTGCTTTGACGCTGGGTGCCGCCAGTCTGCAAAACCAAGCAGAAAACTTGGGTACGACAGGGTATGAGCTACAGTGGAAATGTGCGTGGCTTTACGCCAAGTTTAGGTTTTATACATCGCGATTTGAACGTGGCTATGTTCTTACGCAACATTTCTGTGCGTAAGCACCATTTATACATGAGGCCACTGGTGTTTCCTGTCTTGTTATATGGTTTGCGAGACAAGGACGCTATTCAGTGACCGGAGAAAAAGACTGGACATCTTCGGTACTGTGTCTCTTTGGAGAATCACAAGGTTCCAAAAGGGGTACATTACCTGTATTGTGAGGGAGCATCAATTATGACACTACAGCCATGTAGAGCGATTCCCCAAGGGTGATCCGACTCGCAGGATCCTCATTGTTGAGGACTCAAGTGGCTGGACCAGGGAGACTGATGGTCACTTCCAGAGGGTGGGACTGGACCATGTGTCTGACAGAGAGATGCCAACCAGGATCTCAAGCTTTTTCATCATGTGGTGGGTGCTGCAACGCACTATACCAGTGCATGCTGGACTACGTGTACAATCTGAATCAGCTGCAAGTATCATTCATGCTACCAGCAGTGACAAGGACACTAGCAAGTCACAAAACCAGAGAGGAATCAGTCAGGGAGGATAAGAAGAAAGCAGTTGTCTGTGGTCACCACCTACAAAACCATTCCCGTTTTGGGGTTTGTCTTGCTGTTGCCTCTCCAGTGCACCTGTTGTCATTTTCATTTACACCAAAGCTGCTGAAGTTGATTCACAATGGCTTATGCTTCCTAATTGGACAGATTGATATACCTGAAGCTTAATTGACTTGGTGTTAGACCATGATGATTTAGTGTTCCCTTAGTTTTTTTGAGTAGTGATATATATAATGTGCTAGAATTCAGGATTTTAAAGAAAATGACATTTCTGTTTGTTGTTTAGTGTAATGGGCTATAAATTAGTGTTTCAAAGAAAAGGCAAAACTCCTGGAAAATTCTGCTACAGGTTAATGTTGATGGCTATCTACAGGACATAAATATTTACCTGTTTTGCAAAAGAGTCACCTGCTTTGAATAATCAGACTGCTTTGATTAGTATCTCATCCACATACAATGTGGTGATACAGAACTGCCTGCTTCATTTAAAAATTAACGAGTTCTGGGGACATTGGTTTCTAATCAGGTACTTCCTGATAGCTGACAACAATAGTATTGTTGAACCAAAGTAAATGTGTTTACACAATTGTTCTGCAGAGGAAATTGGCATGCACCATTGTTTAACTGATAATCATGTTGATCTATGAAGAGATTGAAGCATTTATATATTTCTGGGTAAATGAGAATAAAGATAGAAGAGAGAAGTACGGCCTGAGACTTGTGACTGCTTCTTAATTCTTTTATGCTTTTGACAGCATATCGCTGTGGCTACACCCTGTGACAACAGTGACATGTACCTCCAAGGTTTTCCTGTATATACAGAGAGAGAGAGAGAGAGAGAGAGAGAGGGGGGGGGGGGAGAGAGAGAGAGAGAGAGAGAGAGAGAGAGAGAGAGAGAGAGAGAGAGAGAGAGCTGGAGTTTCTGCCACTAGGTGGCAGCATAACCCTTAACATCCTCCTTTTTCGGCTCTGAAGTAGCATATAACCTCCATTTTGTTCTCTCAGGTGAAGGCTGGCATCCACTTCCCAGACTATGATACTATTCTGCCCTCGCGATTGCGTATTCGTGCAAAGCTAGACAGATAGCGAACAATAACTCCAGTAAACTCGTTTCTTGTTCAGAGTGAGGCTTTTACTGATAAATCTTTCATTCTTGATTGTAAAACTACAAAACACAATACAAAGGGTGCTTTTAGTACAATGTTCACACCAATCAATCCATAAAGAAATGCATTATAAAAAATTTAGTTAACTGTAGCAGATAAACATCTTAACAAACATTTACAAAATAATTATTTAATAGACAGACTTAACGGCATATCTTCGCCAAGGCTTAACATGAAAGAACTGGTGTCATGAACAGCATTCAGAACTTCACTAAACTGCTTTCTTAAGAAACGTGAATTGAACAACTTGACAACGTCAATACTTAAAATGATCGCTAGGTGGCAAACCTTAAAATAAAGTGTGAACAGAATAATACAGAAGGTGGGCTGTTGGCTGCAGCAGGTGCTCCGGCTTATTCTCTACTGTGGCTGTATCAGTGCATCTTGTTGCATTGCCTCACTATGTTCTGTGCAAATTTCAAGGAATTACATGGGCTTGATCAGTGTGGATTCAGCAAGTCTTCCTAGTTGCATTGTTATAGGGTACCCTCTTAATAAACCAAATTGGAGCGAAGAGCTAATTACTGTATTTGAGGGAACTCCCTGATCTCCAGATGCTGGTTCTATCATCTGGAAGAGTCTTCATTTGGATATTTATTCCCACATTCAGCTCAGGAAGATTTCTAGCAGTTTTATCACAAGTTGGCTTAAAATTTGCATGTTACAATGCATTTTATTAGGAACCTCCTTAACTACTCACAGTTCAAGCAGCACACCATCAGTTTTTGTACAGGGCTGGTATCCATTCCCACTGTAGACATGCTTCTCTAAAGCAAGATTGCTTTCCATGAATCACCCTTCTACAAACGCTTTTAATGATTTTTGCCGCAGGCTCCACTTTGACATTCGCTTTGGGGTGTCTTGGAGAGGAGATTATAAAAGAAAATCTAGACCTTTGTCAGTGATGACCTACCCTATTTTACTGGACGTACCCGGTAAAATGAGCTTTGCATCTTTTGATGGTGATGTCTATTGATAGATCATTTGATTTCTCAGAAGACTGAGTAACGGTCCATGATCAAGAGATAGTCCTTACTCACATACTTGAATAGGTCAATGATTAAAATTTGCCAAGGACATGTGGCAAATGGGGTGATGTCATTGTCTCTTTCTGCTGTTAATGTGTATTATTCATTGCATTCATTGCATATGGTGCACTGTCCTGTGAAGTCTTTAATCTTCCTTTATATATTCGGTTTCTCGTGAGCCTGTCTGAAACATGTTTCACCATTTATGTGGCACCAATGAATCCGCGACAGCATCTTGGAATGCAGCTACTTGGGAATAAAGACATGGTGACCTTTAAAAAGTACCCCATCCTGTAGGCTGATTTCATATTCGGTAGGCCCAGGGCTCTGTAATAGCCATATGTGTTTCTGTTTTCTTATCAGGCCATCCACTGAGCTATTTTGACTGTAGGGTCTTGGGGTGCTCATTGTTCTCAGTGAACTCTTTGATTTGTATCAGATACTGGTATGTGACATTCTACCTGATTTATGTTGTCTATATTGAGCAACTCCTGGTACATGTTTCAGACTGAATGCTGAACATATGGCCTTGTATGAGCATGCTGTAGCCCTACTCAGCATGTCACCTCACATATACTGCATATTCAGGTCTAGGTTGAAGATCACTTTCAAGATGTAATTCTGAAGTGAGAGCAACATGCTTTGAAGCCACTAAGTAGTGATTTGTTAAAGGGTTGTGACTAGCAGGGTGTGGTCAGTTTCTACAGAGAATTCCATCCATCCATCCATTATCCAACCCGCTGAATCCAAACACAGGGTCACGGGGGTCTGCTGGAGCCAATCCCAGCCAACACAGGGCACAAGGCAGGGAACCAATCCTGGGCAGGGTGCCAACCAACCGCAGGACACACACAAACACACCCACACACCAAGCACACACTAGGGCCAATTTAGAATCGCCAATCCACCTAACCTGCATGTCTTTGGACCGTGGGAGGAAACCCACGCAGACACGGGGAGAACATGCAAACTCCATGCAGGGAGGACCCAGGAAGTGAACCCAGGTCCCCAGGCGTCCCAACTGTGAGGCAGCAGCGCTACCCACTGCGCCACCGTGCCGCCCCTACAGAGAATTCCCTCCTGCCAAAAAATTAACTGTGAAATCGGTGAGAGGCAAACATGATACTCATACATTCTTTCTCCATCTGTACACATAATTCTGCTCAGTTGGTGAGAGAGTCCTAGAAGCAGATACAAAGGATTGTCCCTTATGCAGCACACAGTAGCTGAAGCCATTCTGGCTGGAGCATTTTTCACTATTATGATGTACTAATGATGTAATATATCTGGAATGGTTTGCAGTGACCGGGCTTTTAACCTTGTTAACTGCTGTCTGGTGCTTCAGCACACATATATAAAGTATATGTGTGTGTGTGTGTGTATACTTGCATACATCCATCTTCTATTGTCCTTATATTATAAATAAATTGTATTGTTTTCTTTATTGCAACAAGCATGTTTGTGTTATTTGTGAAAATAAGTCTGTCATCATGACTAGACCACAACAGAGAAAGTGAAAGTGTTTAAAGTACACTTTTGCCAATTTATGAAACTTGCTCATAAACTGTACAGATCTGTTCATATTTCTGGCATCTCATTTGAAAGTGAAACAGAGATTCCTCACTCAACCCCATTTAATTTGGCATCCCTCATTAATTGTTTTAATACATTTCATATTAAATTGTTTTAATACAATTTAATAATTGTCAAAGGCGAAATTGATATTTAATTAACTGACTGATCATTCAACCCCTCTTCCTACACTGCCCTAGGGCCTAGTGCCCCATGTCATTAATTTTAAAAAACCCATAACTTATTGAATCTCTTATAAAACAATCCTGGTACAGCAAATGTTGTGTTCCGTTGTAGTTTCTGTCAGAATGCTAGTGGGAGTGTTTAAAAGTGTGTTACCTGATAAAAGGTGAGGAAAATAATTCTTGAATAAAAGAATGTCATTGTTGGATTGAATATAAGTGTTTGCCTGTTGTAAAATAAAGAAGTTAACGTTTTGAATTACCCATGGCTGGCTAATTATTTTACTCTGCTCCGGTCACAACAGCATGATTCTGCTACCATAGTCATAATGTGCTACAAAAAGCCTTTCAGTTGGTTGGAATGTTGGTGTAGTAATCAAAAATGCACTTCACTCCTGATTCCATTCTGACTCCTACTGGATATGAACAAAGTTAAGAAGTGGCATTTAAATGTTCTTAATCTTTTAGGATCAAAACTTAATAGCCACACACTTAATCTACCTGTATTGTTTTTATTATTGCTTCTGGTTAAGTTAAGATTTAAAAAGTCATCTTTTGACATGTAAGGCTGTAAATTGATTAGCCCACTCTAGACTAACACAATGTAATATTGTCTATATTCAAAAGCACAAGATGTAGATCTATTTAAAACTGCTAAAAAAGGCTAGCTTTTAGCTATAGAGCCCACAGACTGTAGAATGCTCTATGTACCAGTGCTTCACAAATTCATTTTGCAGCCTCAACTTTAAATAAGACAATTAACAAGATTAAGATATGATTGTTTACATACATTTTTTTGCAATTGGAACAGGGGCAGCTTAAGTGACTTGATCTCAGTCATATACTGTAATCAGTTAGACTGCATTTTTAAAGTCCAAAGCTCTAACCATTACAGCCTCCCTAAACTGACCTAAAATAAGCAAGGATGTGTACATGCACAGGTCTTGTGTCCTGTCCAGGACTGTTTAATTGACTTACAACCAGTACTGATGTCATGTGCTAGGACACTGCACAAGTTTGTCATAAAACTAGTGGATATGGAAAATGGGCAGACCTTTCTATAATGAATTCTATCTCAGTAATGCTTTATGGGCTCAGGTAATGAAATGGAAAACCACATAAATTTAATTCTTTTCAAATTTCGTAAGCAGACAAAATATGGATTGTATAGCCTAACTTGAAAAGTGCACAAAATGAAGCTTACAGTAACATGATGTTCTCAAAACTGTTAAATTCAATTCATAGTTGTGAGGGGTATGAAACAATCCCAGCAGTATCAGACTCAGGGCAGGACTTAAATTCAGGATGTTGAATTTGTGAGGCACAGTGCCACCATGCCACTCACCAGAAAGAAGCAGAAATGAATAATACTTAAGCAGGGTATTTCATAGAGAACAGAAATCTGGTCTAAAGATTTTAAAGAAATTATTTCACATGCTCTAAAGAAAACAGAGGCTATGGAACACTATACCTGTGCATTGCAGGTGAGGGGACGCTGGCGCATGGATGTTGTTGCCGCTCCTCCCTGTTAACAACACTTTTCGCAAAATTCGCCTTAATTCTACACTTTCTTACGCTTGTTTTATTTCTTTTATTGTATGTATAGTTCGTGGATACAGCTGACTCGAATTGTATAGATTTGGCTTAATATTTACAGATTTTATGGACTCTACTTTGACTGGGAACAGCTGAGTCTGTGGATCACGGGACGAGAACCTACGAACATTTCTTTGTACCTGGCAATCTAGAACCTCGGGATGATCTGTCTCCATGATTATATTAAATTCACTATGCTGATCTGCTCCCGTTTCATCTTACAGTACTCTACGACTGGGAACTGATCTGATGTTCATATTAATCTGGCTTTTGGTTCCGGGGCGATTACACCTGAAATTACCAAGCGTTACTGTTTGTGGCTGTGTATTGGAACCTCCAAATCCTGCTACCTCCTCCTGCTATGCTTTCTGCTGCTTGCTATCGCCGCTCACATATGCTACCACACCAACTTGTCCTACCGGATCCGCTGTGCTGTGCTGCTTCTCCACTGCTATTCAGATAAGTACTGCTCAGTATCATGCTAAAATACTCTCATGACAAGCTCCTTCTTATTAAACAGTTTGTCCAGAGCAAATGGTCTGACTGGAACATCCTAAAGGACGCCGGTATTTTGCAGCGCCCAAAATATATACATCGCGGTTCAGGTCGCCGCCACCGCCGGGCTGCGAATGAAAAGACCACCGGCAGCATTTTCTCAGGAATACGCCGTCCTTCTCATGACCCTGGAAATAGAAGTGTCAGTGTGCCAAATTTACATTATGTGGAAATAGACCCTGATCGCAGCTCTGTGCAAAAAGAAGCCTCATTAACTAATATTGCACTGTTTAACTCGAGGTCTCTTAATGGCAAAGCATTGGTGCTGTCAGAACTCATCACTGACACCAAACTTGATATTCTGTGTTTAACGGAGACTTGGCAAAAATCAAACGAATTTGCGTCTCTCACAGAGGCGACTCCAATTGGTTTCACTTTCCACACAGAGCCTCGCAGCTCAAGACAAGGTGGTGGGCTTGCAGTAATTGTCAGAGCAGACTTAAACATCAAATGAATCCCAATTGACTGTCCATTGTCTTTTGAGTGCCTGGCTCTTAAACTAATAACGAAATCAGGTCCTGTCTCACCCATTGTTCTTTATCGTCCCCCAAAATACAATGCATCCTTCATATCCGATCTGATTGAACTTTTGACCCATCTAAGCTCTTACTCTCAGAGAATTATCCTTCTTGGTGATTTCAACATCCATATTGACACACCCACATCTAAACTGAGAAATGAATTCCTATCCTTACTAGACTGTTTTGACTTGACACAACATGTTGATTTTCCAACCCACTCTGGTGGTCATATATTGGATCTGATCTGCACTTCTGGACTATCTGTTGCCAACATTTACAGCACTGATTTGGGACTCTCTGACCATAAAGCAGTATTTTTCACTGTTTCCCTGCCTTTCCCTCCTCTTACCTGTAAACGACAAATTTCTTACAGAAACCTTAAAAATATCTGTCCCTCTATCCTTTCTGGATCCATTTCTGATCTTTTACTGTCTTCAGCTTTTCCATCAACACTAGATAGTCTTGTTGACCACTATAACTCAGCCCTTCATTCAGCATTAGATAAAACAGCTCCTTTAAAACATAAGGAGGTTTCCTTTAAATGTTCTACTCCTTGGTATAATTCAGAATTGTGATCTATGAAAGCAGCTGGCCGATGTCTTGAGAGAATGTCACGTAAGACTGGCCTCACCGTGCACATCCAGGCTTTCTCTGACCACCAAAGAGCTTACAGAGAAGCACTAACTTCTGCCAAGAACACCCATTATGGCAGAATAATAGAAAGTGGCCATGATAACCCAAAGGTTTTGTTCTCTGTAGTTAATAAACTGCTCGAACCCACATCTGGCCCAACTACCTCTTCTAGTGAAGTCTGTGAGGAATTCCTCCACTTTTTCCGTAACAAAATTAACAATCTAAATAATTCAACTAACATAAATACATCATCTGTTTATATCTCTCCCTGTTTTCCCACTCCATCCAGCTCCTTCTCTAAGTTCTCACCAGTCACATCTGCGTTTGTTAATAACCTGCTTGTGTACTGGACCCCATCCCCAGCACACTACTTAAATCCTGCCTTCATGCCATAATCCCGACTGTTATAACAATAATAAACTCATCCCTTGATACTGGCTCTGTGCCACTCACTTTTAAAATCGCTTCTGTAACCCCAATGTTATAAAAGTCTGGTCTTGATGCTGACAATCTTAACAATTTCTGGCCTATTTCCCACTTACCTTTCCTGTCAAAAGTTCTTGAGCATGTTGTAGCTTCCCAACTCACCAATTACCTAACCTCTAATAATTTGATGGAACCCTTTCAGTCTGGTTTCAGGGCGCGGCACAGCTGTGAAACTGCTCTGCTACGGGTAACCAATGATTTGCTTATGGCAGCAGACTCTGGACAAACCAGCATATTAATTCTGTTAGACCTCAGTGCAGCATTTGACACTGTCAGACATGACATCCTACTGTCCAGAATGGAGAACATGCTGGGTATCTCTGGCACTGCCCTCCAGTGGTTCAAGTCCTATCTGACTGATAGGCAAGAGTTTGTTAGTCTTGGCAACAGCAGATCCAGCTCAGCGCCGGTCACACAAGGAGTCCCTCAAGACTCTGTCCTCGGTCCACTGCTTTTCTTTATTTACATGCTTCCCCTTGGCCATATTATCCATAGCTATGGACTGGGTTATCATTTTTATGCAGATGATACTCAACTCTACTTCAATGTTAAAAGTGGAACTTCATCAGAGCTTTCTCAGCTCACAACCTGCCTTAGTGAAATTAAAACCTGGATGGAACTCTTTAAAATTAAATTGCAATAAAACTGAACTCCTGCAAATTGGGACTAAAATGCAACTTAATAAAATGAGCTCCTTCTCAGTCTATCTTGGTGGTGATCTCATCAGACCTGCCTCTACTGTAAAAAATCTTGATGTCATTTTTGATTCCTCCCTCTCTTATTCTGCCCCCATAAATCACACTAACTTTCTTACTTTCACCTCCGTAACATATCCTGTGTTCGCTCCTTCCTCTCCTTCTCTAATGCTGAGAAACTTGTCCATGCTTTTATCACATCCTGCATCGATTATTGTAATTCCCTACTGGCAGGTGCCCCTTCTAATCTTATATCACAGCTCCAGCTTATTCAAAACTCAGCTGCAAGAGTCCTTACTCAGACCAGCAGCAGCGAGCACATCACACCCATCCTGCTCCATCTTCACTGGCTCCCTGTGTCTTACAGAATCGAATATAAAATCCTACTAATAAACTACAAAGCCTTAAATAACCTCACGCCAAACTACATCAGTGACCTTCTCCATCACTATGTGCCTGGCCGCCCACTAAGGTCGTCTGATTCTGGCAATCTTGTTGTACCCCACACTAATCTACACTCCATGGGTGACAGGGCCTTTAGCTGTATAGCACCCAGACTCGGGAATGACCTACCGAAATTAATCAGGTCAGCTGACTCCATGAATTCTTTCAAAAAACAACTCAAAACTCATCTGTTCAGGAAGGCTTTTAGCTCTACTTGACTTTATCACCCTTCTCTCAGTTTACTTCTCTGTCAAGATGCTAATGTAACCTGTGTGTGTGTATGCTAGACTATCAATTATGTTGTCTGTTTTTTTTTTCAGAATTCACTGTCGTAATCTTCTTTATTTATTTATCTGGTTTGTACAATGCTATATACTGTATATGCTGCCATTCTTTATTATATTCTGTAAGTGCCTTGAGCATGGGAAAGGAGCTATATAAATAAAATGTATTATTATTATTATTAATTAGGAAACACATCCTTTCTTAGGAAAAATTTTTAAAGCATAATTTAATAAGTACCATCATGCACCTAGCAAGTAAAGCAATTAAATCAAAAATCAAATATATTTTTTTCAATTCACTGAGTTCCAATTCCTATCCTTTTTTTGAGACTTTCGAATCTTCGTACTTCTATAATCTCTAACCTGCTCTGCATGTGTACCACGCCAACGTATTTGAATTATTTATGACGTTCTATTTTGTCATCTACTCTTTGTCTTTTATTTCCGGTCCCAGGCGTGGTTAAATCTCTTGACACAAAGACTTGTCTCGTGAGATGTGAAAGTGTCTAACTGAGACAATCACATCTTGTCTCCTTGCAAGATTTTTTTTATAATAGAGAGAAATGTTTAATAATGGATAAGCACTTTGAGTGACATCCTTTGTATGAAAATGCGCTATAGAAAAAGATGTTGTTATTGTTGTAAGAAATTATTTGATCCTCTAAACTTGATCTCTCTACCACATCATTTCTGAAAGTGGAATACCATCCTGGCAGTATCAGGCACAAAGCATGAAACAAACATGGATATGAAAATATAGGAAGAATTTGCAAGTTTCTCTCAAAGAGCAACCTGGCAAGGCTAGGGTAGCTATACAGCAGCACTAGTCGCTGCACCACTTTACTGCCTTAAAAGTAAATCATGCTACTACATATTTAAAGGTGTTTAAGAAACAAAACATATCATCTGTTATGTGTTACTCTAGATGTTAAAATATAGACATCTAAACTGATAAAGGATTAAAAATGCAAGTATATGCACTATCCATCCATCCATTATCCAACCCGCTATTTCCTAACACAGGGTCACAGAGGTCTGCTGGAGCCAATCCCAGCCAAAACAGGGTGCAAGGCAGGAACAAATCCCAGGGCAGGGTGCCAGCCCACCACAGGATACACACACACTAGGGACAATTTAGGATCACCAATGCACCTAACCTGCATATCTTTGGACTGTGGGAGGAAACCCACACAGACAGAGGGAGAACATGCAAACTCCACACAGGGAGGACCCAGGAAGCGAACCCAGGTCTCCTTACTGTGAGGCAGCAGCGCTACCACTGCACCACCCTGTATATGCACTAATTCAGCAAATTTTTAGGAACACTATACAATTACTGGCTAGGGTCTTACTTTGCTCTCAAAATAGCCTTCATGGCATGAATTCCACAAGAAGCTGAAAACATTTCTTTGAAATTCAGGTCCACGTTGACATGATTGCTTCACACAATTTCTGCAGATTTTCCAGTTATGCTGTAACTTTCCTGTTCTACCACTGAAGAAGACTGAACTTATTGTAATGTTCATGAAACTAGTCTGAGATGACTATTGCTTTGTGATAAGGTGCATTATCTTGCTGGAAGTAACCATTAGAAGATGGGTAAATTGTGGCCATGAAGAGGTACTTTGTTAGCAATAATGCACTCACTTTGTCTGTGACATTCAAGCAATGATTGATTAATATTTACAACTCCAGAGTGTGCCCAGAAAGCATTCCCCCAACCTTTACACCACCACCAGAGGCCTGGACTGTTAACAGAAGACATTTTTTGCCCGTTCTGGAATCTGATGTGAGCATTAACAGAAGCTTCTGATCTGTATTTGCATGATTTTATGCATTACAATGCTGGCACATGATTGGCTGATTAGATTATGGATAAGCAGTTCTGCAGGTGTTCCTAATAATTTGTTTAGTGAGTGTACATTTATATTTAGTGATAAAAGGTTATTTTTTCAGTAGATGATTGATCCATTCAATGCATGCACATTGCAGAATCTTTAAGAATTTTAAGGATAGCTTTATGTTATTTTCCAAACAGTAATGGAAGCCTTTGGTCCAGCTGTCTATAGAGTTAGCACACATAATAAATAACTAGAGAACATATTAACCTAATAAAAAAGAACAAATGTGTAAAGATTATTTCATTTGGGAAAATTTAAGAAGGTTCACAGAAGCATAAAGTTTAAGCTCGATGAAGGCTATACAACTGAAATTTTGTGTTTCTTACATTTTTTGTTTTTTTTTATTGTGTCTAACCTAATGTCTTAGTTCACTCAGAATGTTCTTACTAATAATTTCTGTTAGCACAGGTAGGACAGCTTAAGAACTCTAGATGTCTCGGACCTGTTTTGTCTCACTCAGGAAGCAACCATAAAATAAAAAACCATCCAACAAACAAGAGAGACAAAATTTCTCAACCTCATAAAAAAATGGAAAACGACCTTAGAACAGGAAGTGTCAGATCCTGGAGGGCCACAGTAATTCAGTCATTATTTTCACAGTTAATGAAACATGTTATCTAATTGCACAGCTTCTGCTCTCATTCTGCCGTTTTTAACATTTCTAATATTTTAGATTTAGCTTATGTGAGAACATAACATATTTTCAGGACCAGAAAAGATTAGTATATCTTGTTTCTTTTCTCCTTCTCTATATTTTTTCTTAATTAATTTTATGCTTCACACTGGTATACTCTTGATTTCCCTTGTTATCTGCATCTCAGGTCCAGGTGGTAGTTAGTTAGAAAAAGAAACAGTCTCAGAACAAAATGGTTTAAGAACAACAGTAAAAGGAACAATAAAGTGTTCTGAATCTTACTAACTGAATGAATTTCATCAAAATTAATACCATGTTCCATTACGGACAATAATTATCTACAGAATAAAAGTTGGTAAGAGCAAGAACCTGCAGTCTCTGTAGACCTCCAGGACCAGAGTCTGAGAAACTTGCTCCACAATGATGACCTCTTGTGGACACTGCCCTGAATGCAGTAATAAATGTGATAAGCACTAGACTGGGACAGTGTGCTGGTGGACCTTAAAGTGACAGGAAGTCTGCCCAAGAGGCTGTCGTAGACATCAACTTGGATGATGTTTAAAGACATTGACCTTTCACAGGAAGCCAAATAGACAAATGAATCCAGCATGACTGAGTTTTAATTTCCCCCTGGTGTGGTCGCGCTGCTCATTTGAGATCACTCAGAAAGTTATTTTCAGATCTTCTTAATTGAATATTGTACCAGCACAACATGAGTTCTCTTTCTTTAAATATTTTTTTCATAAACAGCCAGATGTCACATTGGAGATATGCTATATATGAGAAGTAGTCTCTCAGCTCCAAAGAAAATGGTTCAAATCTCAGATTGGTCAGTTTACTGTGGTATTTTCCTTTGTATGTTCCAGTTTTATTCTATCATCCCAAAGACATTCATGTTAAGTGAATGATGTCTTTAAATTGAAGTGGAGTGTATGAAAATACTAAAAAAGCACTATAATATTTCTGCCTTGAACTGAATGCTGCCAGGATAGGATCTTGCTACCCGTGACTCAAAAGCAAAAAGAAAGTTTAGAAAATCAAGGGTCAGAGAGGCATATACTGTATTTGACTGTGAATTTAAGTTGTTTATTTTGCTAGTTTCATTTCTTTTATTTCCCTAAGCATTTATGTTTCTAACAAATTAATAAATTAAAAAAGACCAAATGCATTTTTAAATGATTTTAGTGAAGGAAACTGATTCAAGGGAAACAACTACTAAGCCAGGAAAATAGCACCAGAAGTAACTGTTTTGACTAAACAAGTCATATTTAGGAACTGATAGGTTCAGTATCTAGAGTGCTCTCTCTCAAGAACACACCAAAAGGACACGTCTGCAGACCTTTGAAATATTTAGTACTGGCATAACTTAGTGACAGGTTATGTACAAAACTACACTGTTCCATTGTGTTAAATGTCTTTACCTTATTCACTGTGTACAGGGAAGCCGGAGAGGTTTGTAGACACGAAAAAATAAGTTTTACTAAAATGTGCACATCTGGGGTTTTAAATAGCATCTCAATACATCCAAACAGTTGCATTTCTTATTAAGTATTAATTAACTTGGCAATGAATAGCCCCTTAATTTACTGTTTTGCCTCCATTTGCCAGTATAACTGAATTCAGTCCCTTATTCTGGCAGTGCATGTGTTAAATCTTTGTAGACTCTTTACAGGCAAAGTTCACACTCTGAATCAGTTCAGTAAAGGTTTAACTTCCTTCTAAAAAGAATGTATAACATTTTACTCATAAGAGACTGTCTTTAAGGAATACATTATTTTGTGGGTGAGACATTTGTATAAATATAAAATATGGAATGAAGTTTATGCCTTAAGGGTCAATAGGGCACAGCCCCACACCATATATTGTGCAAAATAAGTTCAGATTCCCCACACCGCTGCTCTTAATAAGCAGGTTTAGAAAATGAATGGGTGGATGGATGAATAGAAGTAATAAGATTCCTTCAGTTTTTTAACCTACATATTATTAAAACGTTTATAATAATATAATAATTTTGTCTTCTTAAGCATTTTTTCCAATTTTCGAAAATATTCTCAATGTCATTTTTTTTTCTAGAAAATACTTGTTCTTGTAGTATGTGAGCTGAGAGGCTGGACCAATTAGCCTGACAATGTTCTCTACTGTATACTCTTGGATATGAGTGCAGATGTGGAACCTGAACTTTTCAGTTTAACAATGAATGCTTCAAGGTCATCAACCATATTAAGATGAGCCTTTGAACTTCTGATTCAAGCATTTCCCAGTTAAGGCCATGAAGAGGCACAAAAATCTAGTAAATCTTGTTTCCTTAAAGGCAACCACAGTAATATGAAAAAAAGAAAAGTGAACAAAACCAGTAACAAATTGTTCACAAGACATTGCACCACAGAATGATTTTACCCACCACTGAGGAGACCTGTGTTAAATTTGAAAAAGCCACCAAGAAAGCCTACCTGTTCTCCTTCCACTTCACGATAAAAAAGCCAGCTGTTTGATGGTCCTGTTTTAAAGAAGTTCAGTGTCTTGGTGCAGAAAGAACAGTCATTTATGTAGAAAATTATTTTTCAAATTGTTTAGTGCATTAGTAGTTAATGTTTCTACTGAGATCAAGTCTTGAGTCATATGTACTTGAGGTGTTGCTCCTTTAATTTTGACAGTTTATGTCTAATAAATTTTCCTTAGCAGCAGGTGGTTGCAAGGCTCTCACTTAACATTTAAATCTATTTTGCTGTATTTTGTCACATGAGAATGATGTCAGAGAGTAACACAATGATTTGGCGCCAGTCGGGACAGACCAGGCATCAACATCTCATTGTTTTATGATTTTTTTTGTAACATAAAAGGTGCATGAACTTGCATGTTTCACTAATAAATAGCAAATGGATGAGAAGTCAAGCAAAATGACACCTTTTATTGGCTAACTAAAAAGATTACTATATGTACGCTTTTCTTGCTTGAAGAATGGGCCTGAGTTTTCTCGAAAGTTTGCATAATGGATAACACGGTACAACATCCTAGTACTAAAAGGGTCAGAGATATTATTAGTTAGGTAAAATAATGTTTAGGTTAGCCAATTCTGTGCACATGCAGTAGAATTCTGGTATGGTTCCACCAGACTTTTCCTGCCAAAAATACTATTTCATGTTTGCATCATATAAGTTGATAATTCCAAATCAATACATACAGAAAGCTCTATGGTATTTGCATCACAACTGGAGGAATTACACCACAAAATTAAAAACACAAGGTGTTTCAAGTTGGAGTGTAACTTGTCAGAATGAATTATTGTATTTTTGTACAATAAGTCAAGTTGGTTTAAAAATGTTTATAATTTATTAGATTCAATGTGAGCAGTCAAAATGGCTTGAATTCAATATTGGAATCTTTATTTTGCTCCTAGCAGTAGTGTTTGAGAGGAACCAGGTACCATTGTCTCCCTGAGTGGTTCATAAATTATGTAAACATATCGACATTTAAATTATCTAAACACATGTTTCTATTTCATGTCATTTTATTCTTAGCGGAGAGTATTTTGATTATTAAAAGTGCAGACTTTTATTAAGAGTGCAGATTTTATTTCCTTTGGCTGATTTTACGGTTTTTGCTTTTTTATTTTGTTTTCCATATCACAGTGACTGTTCCAGAAGTACTTGGCTCAGCTTAGTCTGCCAGGAATGTGCAAAGTTTAGTACAGGTGGATATTTTGGAGATGATCTCATTTGTTATGTGGAAGTCATTATACACTGTTAATGCCATCATATCACACAGATTGTGCTTTATAGCAATGTACATTGCATAGCTGGTTTCTTCGTCTTTCTTTACAGTGACTCGAACTAGACTGTAGAAAGTTATTTAAAGATTTTTTCTACACTTAAATAGACATGAAAGTAATACCACTGAAGGCAAAAAGTAGTGACATTACAATGTTTCACATAGGTTTCATTCCTGAAAGGTAAAGTGGTAAATATACAGGCCATTCAGACCAACAAAGCTCACCAATCCTATCCACTTAATTCTTCTAAAAACATCAAGTCGAATTTTAAAAGTCCCTAAAGTCAAAAGTCTACCACACTACTTGGTAGCTTATTCCATGTGTCTATGGTTCCCCGTGTAAAAAAAAACATCCTAACGTTTGTGTGAAATTTACCCTTGACAAATTTCCAACTGTCTCCTCATGTTCTTGATGAGCTCATTTTAAAATAACAGTCTCAATCCATCCATCCATTTTCCAACCCGCTGAATCCGAACACAGGGTCACGGGGGTCTGCTGGAGCCAATCCCAGCCAACACAGGGCACAAGGCAGGAAACAATCCTGGGCAGGGTGCCAACCCACCGCAGGACACACACAAACACACCCACACACCAAGCACACACTAGGGCCAATTTAGAATCGCCAATCCACCTAACCTGCATGTCTTTGGACTGTGGGAGGAAACCGGAGCGCCCGGAGGAAACCCACGCGGACACGGGGGAGAACATGCAAACTCCACGCAGGGAGGACCCGGGAATCGAACCCAGGTCCCCAGATCTCCCAACTGCGAGGCAGCAGCGCTACCCACCGCGCCACCGTGCCGCCCCAGTCTCAATCCACTGTACTAATTCTCTTCATAATTTTAAACACTTCATTTATGTTTTCTATTAATCTTCTTTTACTTAAACTGAAAAGGCTCAGGTTTTTAAATTTTTCCTCATAATTCATCCGCTGTAGTTGGGAATCAACCTAATCGCTCTACTCTGGGCTTTTTCTAGCACTGCTATTGGTAGTCTGGACACCAAAACTATCCAGATGAGGCCTCACCGGTGCATTATAAAGTTTGAGCATAACCTCCTTGGACTTGTACTCTACACATTGTGATATATAATCTAACTTTCGTTTTGCCTTCTTAATGGCTTGTGATCACTGCCTACTACGACTCCTAAATACTTCTCATAAGGTATACTTTCGACTTTCAGACCTCCCATTGTATATTCAATCCTAACATTTTTACTTCTTACATATAGTACTGTACATTTACTTACATTAAATTTCATCTGCCTCAAATTTGCCTAAGCCTGTATACTGTCCAAGTCCCTATGTAAATATTCAACGGATTCCAGATTATTTGCTAATCCATCTACCTTGGTATGATCTGCAAACTTAACCAGATTGTTACTTATATTCCTATCCAAATCATTTATGTACAGTGTATTAAAAATAGCAGTGACCATAGCGCTGACCCTTATGCAACACCACTCTTAACATCAACCAATTCTGATAGGGTTCCTTGCACCATAACCTTCTGCTTCCTGTATCTGAGCCAATTTTGCACCCATCTACAAACAACACACTGGACTCCCATTTATTTTAGTTTGACGTTCAACCTCTCATGTGGCACCTTATCAAAAGCTTTCTGAAAGTCAAGATAAATAATATCATATGTTCCATTTTGATCATATATTTCTGTTGCCTCCTCATAGAATTCCAGCATGTTGGTAAAACACGACCTCCCTCTTCTGAACCCATGCTGACTGTTCAGTACTGTTCTTGCCATATGTTGTTCAATCTTTTTTTTTAATAATTCCTTGCATTGATTTACCTGTGATGCACATTAAGCTTACTGGCCTATAATTGCTTAGATCTGCCCAGTCACCCTTTTCCTACAACAGAATATTTGCCATTTTTCAGTCCTTTGGAATTTCCCCAATGCGTAGTGACTTCCTAAAAATATGTGTCAAGGGTTTATATACTGTATGTACTCAGTAACCTCCCTCAGAACCCAAGGGTAAATATTATCTGGTCCTGTTGATTTGTTTGATTTTAGGTTAAAATGGGACATTCATAAAATAGAGGACATGCTCAGTATTCCCACTCTTGGACTTCCACTTACACAGATAAGGCCAAGAGAGCTCTTCAGACTCCTTGCTACTGGCATAAATGTCACCCTTTAATTACTCATTTTCTTTTATTTATATGGTTACATTAGGAATTATACTATTTAGTA
The DNA here is from genome assembly GCF_900747795.2 of Erpetoichthys calabaricus. Lineage (NCBI taxonomy): Eukaryota > Metazoa > Chordata > Cladistia > Polypteriformes > Polypteridae > Erpetoichthys > Erpetoichthys calabaricus. The sequence goes on from NC_041394.2 coordinate 171,243,740, forward strand.
GTATTAAATGTACGTACTTGTCTTTTAAAGGAAGGAATTTTGGAAATTAATTCTCAGTTTTGTATGCAAGAATAAAAATTTTCTTAAAAGATTAAAAAGTACAGATGCACTTTCTTTCAAATCTGCTGGCTTTGCCAAATGAACATTTATGTTCAGTTTGTGACATTTCTTAAATATCAAAATTTTTGGTTGCTTGCTTTTGGTGTTAAATAAATTTCAAATGTACTAATTTAATTTTACCTATATAGTAATATATTTTGAACTTATGATTTTTATTGGTCTTCTTTACTTTAAAACTAATATTATATTCATTGCGATTTTTATAGATAACTTACTTGTTTAACAATTGATGATCTTTAATTTGCTTTATAGAGATGCAGATTTTGAGATTTTGCAAAGCGGAATATAAGTAGGTTCAGATGGCTTTAATAAAGAGCAATCCATTGATATGCGCTCAGTAGCCCCATCTTGGTTTGATTTATTCCTCCATACAGATGGTTTTATCTTTGAATTTCATTGTCTGCTGTCTTTACTTTATAATGTGGCTTTGGTGAACAAATAACAAGGAGGGATGATTCATTTTTATTATCTTAAATGGATGTGTTAAACACAAATAATACATAAAGAAAATTAAACATACTCACACATTCTCAATCCAAATGTAATCTTTAATTTTCTAATTCTTTAATGTAGCCATTTTGTTAACTCACTTTAAAATACCATTGTGCCTTCATATCCCATAATCATTTATGCTCTTTTCCAAAATAAAATTATGTTAAGGCTGATTTTTCAGTGTTCATTTTCTTGAATTTGTATAATTTAATGCCATAGTTATGGGTCTTTAAAGTTATTCAGAGTTCATATCATTGTTTTTAGTTCTACTGCCAAAAGAAGGGGGAAAAAGTGCTGTGCCTTTTCCATCTCATGTCCACTGTAGATAACTCTACAGCGGCTTTCCAATTATTATAATGACCTGAGTGCTTCTTTTAACTAGAGATGCACAGCAAAGAACAGTTAACAAATTACTCAATTAGTGCATATAACATAAAGATTTGAATCAAACTCATTCTATTCACATGTCCATACAGCACAGCACATCTGTCAGCTGACACCAGTTTCACAGTTCTTCATTACAGTCCTGTTTAACATGTGCTTGTTGGCAGTGATCAATGGGGAGCTGCTGTTAAAAAGAATTTCATTTTCTACTATAAACAGTCTAGCACAGTGTTCCCAAAGTCGATCCTGGAGACCCACTGTGGCTGCAGGTTTTTCTTCCAACCAGATTCACAATCATTGATAACGGTAACAACTGATCTAATTTAATTAGCTGACCTTTTTTTTGTATTCTGCATTCAGAAAAACACAAAAGTATGTTTTTACATTTATAAGACATTTAGAAATATTTCTATATTTTTCTAAAGCTGTTAATGCTTAACTCTCTTTTGTTGTTTTCCCATTATTTTCTCCTTTTCCTGTGTATTTTCCTCCCTTCATTTAACCCTAATAGTGACATTTAACAACCAGCTAGTGATGGGCCGCTCGATACTTTGGTTTCAACACTGTCGAGCTTTCCAAGCACTGGAGCTTGAAGCGCTGCTTCAAGGCTTGTTTCAAATGCGCCCGTCACATGATTTTGAGGCACGCTAGCGTAATGACGTCATTGATATCTGCGCAGTCAGCAGTCGATTTGGTCAGTTGCTTGTCTGTTGAACTGCTTTGGCTCAAAGCGTTAAAGCTGTTGTCCTTGCTACAGCGGAAAGGTGTGCTGATGCAAGATTGAATCCTAATCGGGGCTCGCATATGTTAAAATAAGGATTTTGTATAAAACAGTTATCCATCCATTTTCCAACCCGCTGAATCCGAACACAGGGTCACAGGGGTCTGCTGGAGCCAATCCCAGCCAACACAGGGCACAAGGCAGGAACCAATCCCGGGCAGGGTGCCAACCCACCGCAGGACACACACAAACACACCCAGCACACACTAGGGCCAATTTAGAATCACCAATCCACCTAACCTGCATGTCTTTGGACTGTGGGAGGAAACCAGAGTGCCCGGAGGAAACCCACGCAGACACGGGGAGAACATGCAAACTCCACGCAGGGAGGACCCGGGAAGTGAACCCGGGTCCCCAGGTCTCCCAACTGCGACGCAGCAGTGCTACCCACTGCGCCACCGTGCCGCCCTAAAACAGTTATGTTGTACTTATTTGTAAGTTAACAAATATATTTTGGAGACATTACGAATGATTTACATGTACACCTTTTTCCTTGGTGCAGAATCGTGTCCACCTAGAATCTGTAACAAATTGATGAGCATATTTTGCGTAAGGTAGCATGTATTATAACAATCCAGAATCAACTCTACCCCATGTCGATCATATCAGACAGGCTAACAAACGCTTCACTAAAGCCGAAGTGGTCATTACACCAGTATATGTGCAAGACACTCCTCATTAAACGTTTTTACTATTCAATTATTCCCAGATCTGTAGTTGATTTGTATTATTGATTTCCAAAAAGCAATGTGAGTAAAAGCGTGTGCTGCATAACTAATCACAACTGTCTTTCAGCGCCATCAACAGTGTCTTCTGCAATTTAAGGAAAGCCTCGGGATTTCTGCGTTAATGAGACAAAAAAGTTGTAAAGAAACTTTGCGAATTCATCCAGAGGTGAACATAAAGATCACTCAAGTACTGACAAGAAGGAGCAGCTGGGTAAGCACATCTGGAGCCAAACTTTCAAAAAAGCACCTGACTTTGTCAGCAACATCCTTTCCTTGTGAATGCATCTTATCAAAGGCTGCGCTGGGGGGGGTAAATAAGTAATCTTCCGAACTGCAGCACAACAGAGTAAATCATTGATGTAAATAGAATTATTGAAAGACAAGGCTTTTGTCGTTTCTGTGTTCTTAAACCATCTTCCAGTTCCACAATCCCCTGCACTCACTGTCACATTTAACGTTCCCTGCTCTTTACCTGTCTTGTCACCCAAAGCATCAACAGTCAGTTTCATTCAAGGCTTTACCGTCCTAACTTTCACAGATATAAAATATGACACACATTTCCTCTACATACGTGTCCAATAATAATAGTAAACTGACAGGAACGAGAAAAAGCACAAGATGGGAATATTCATGACAAAAGCCTACTTATAATGCAATACCCAGGTTCTTAATTGAAATAATCCCATGGCAATTCATCAGTTTCCTTTATCATCAATTGTGTATGAGTTTTATTAAGATAACTCCTAAAATTCAACCCAGAATAGTCCCATCTTTGTAGAATATAAAGAAATGTGTCACTATGGAAAACAAATCTGGAAAATGCAAAGTAAATTTGTTGCACATCCTACAAAAACCAAGAAAAAACCTACACTTTCAGCCCGTTTGATATTTCAAATTAAGTTTTAATAAAGAAATAGTTTGCAATAAACCAAAAACATGAGCGGACAAAGTAATTTGTACAAAAAAAACAACCAGTTCTGTCCAGTTGCATCAATGAACATTTACAGCTTCATATTTGTGTATTTGGAGACCCTGATTCATACTGAATTTGTATTGTAGAAAACAAACTACTGTCCAGCATGCCTAAATGTGTCTTTTTGTTTCTGATCGCTATACGGCACTTCCAACTTGGGACAATTCGCTATAAACAGTTTCAGCCAATCAGCGCCTTCTAAACATGCAGAATGACAGTGTGAACCTTTATTGTAGCGGCGCAGCATCTTCGTTTCAGTCAGTCATTGTCCTGTTAGACTATTTACTGTTAAGTGCTGCTTGAGGTAGCGTTTATAGTACAACAGGTAGCCTACGTAGTTCTTAAATCAATATTGAAATGCACACACAAGTCTCCTAAATTATTTATTGAAATGCCTACGTTTACAGTGTCCGTTTTAGGAAGTCGTAGTTTTTACTTGTTCCCGTTATTAGGAATTATAATTTCTCAGTGTCACATATTATTCATTACTACTTGCGAGTCCCGCATCATTGAGATTCTGTTTTATATTAATTGAACCGACTATAGCAGACTTGTCATCTCCTTAAAATGACTTTATTGATTTGATATTGACAATTAATCATAAGGTCAAAAATCAAGGAGGATATGAGTTTGCATGGACTGTGCTGTTTCTTTTTTTTCGTGACATCGCGTCAGTAGAGAGTGTGTCAAGTTAACAATGCATTCTGTCCTAAATGACAGCACACACGCTTTTTGATATTTTCTAAAGGCCAATGTGTCTCAATTTGCTCATTAATATATTTTGACAGTGTATTTAAGTGAGAATGATTATAAACATATTAACCATGTTCATTTCCCATGTAGATATGTAACGTTTGGTGAGCAAAAGTAACAACACATATAATAGTTATGTTGCATTGTTTATGATTAACAAAATTCATCGTTTATCTGAACTGTTCTACTTATACAGTCGATTTATTCCACTTCTGAAGGTGTACATTGTCGGCATTCTCCATTGCGTTTGCCCCCAGTGTAACGTGTGCCAGTGCAACTGAGGGGTGGCAGACAAGCTCACGTAATGGGTGACAAGGCACATCCTCACCCTGATGCCCACATTACAGTACTTTAGTGCAAATTTAAGAGCATATCACATTAGACTATTGGCAGTGTAATGTATTGTAGCTACAGTACTACTGTTTTTACTAGCAATTCTTCTAGTTATTGCAAAATTTAGAGTGACAGTTAGTGATGGACCAATCGCATTTCCACGAGGTGTAGTCTAGTTTGGTTGAAGAGTTTAATTCAAATACTGATATATGCTGGTTTTACATTGGAATTAGAATATGAATGTACATTGTGCGGATTAAATTCCCGATTAGGAGTCTAACACCATCCAGGGCAGGCTCCTGTCTTCAGGTTTTCAAGGAGCATTGTTGCATAATCAATCAAATGCCTCAGGCAACAGAAATCTGCATTCCCCAGACAGATGCTGACCTGATTTGTTATCGAACACGACACCTGGAGCTGTGCGACTGGCGCAATTGTTCAAGCCACCGTTACGCATACCTTAGGTGCCTGCACTGATTACCGTTGTTTAGAAGTAAACGTATCTAGTCAACGTTGACCCAATTACTGCAGGATAATTGCTTGCTAAGCGTATGCTGAGTTACAATTCTTGACATTATTGCCAATTATAATTTTGACTTCAAAGATGTCTATCACAACTTCATAGACATTCGTCCACAATGCTCTGATAAGACTTTGAACTGTTGGAATGTGCTGTTAATACAAACGGCCAAGAGGTGTCACTAGAGAAGTGAGTGTCAAATGCTTCAAAACTTCGATACAATTTCCGACACCATTGCTTCAAACGTTTTGATGCTTTGTGAGGCTTCACTCCGCCCATCACTACAACCAGCGCAGCAGACACTGACTTGACTTCAGTGTCAGACTAACTAATTAATAAATAATCAATTAAATAACCAGAACACCTGGAAAAGCAGAATGAAAATTAGGTTGAAAATAATGTTAACAGCTACATATTCCCCAAAGAAGTGCTTATTGCATTTTAATAAAAAAACTTTGTAATTTCTAAATTGACTCCAAAACACAGAAACTGGCAAATGATAACTCTCTTAATTAGGCTAAGAGTCCAATGAAAAATGGAACTTGGTTGGAACAAAAACCTGCAGCCACAGTGGGTCCCCAAGATCGAGTTTGGGAACCACTGGTCTAGCAGAGTGTGGATGCTCTCCATGGTGTACAGACCACAGTTTTTTCTAAGAGATGAGGTTTCACTTACTTCACATTATGTTTAATGTGGCATTTAGCAGATTAACAAAAGTAAATTACAAATAAATGATGATGTAGGAACAAGCATTTTTTTGCAGTTTGCATTATTTAATATTAATTACAATGTAAAAACAATAAAGAATGCTCTTCAACTACGCAATAACCAGAAAAGAAAGCTTTATATGTTAAAAACACATTTACTTATATTCAATATACTGTAAACAGGGTGGGAGCATGTGCTGATTACAGCCTGTTGCCGCACCCACCGTACGACAAACCAATCAGATTGGGACCCGAGTGCAGTGGGCGACACCTCAGCACCATACTGGAAGAATGTGATGTTTTTTACAGTGGCTGGAGTGCCAATCCTGCCACCAACCCCAAATTGTCCCTTGCAAGTTGAAGGACTGGATTAAAAGGCTGGATGCAGGTCAATATAAATAGCTAAAGCTACTTACTCTTTCTAAAAAGAAAATATCGTTTTTAATATGTGAATTAAGTCTCCTTTGTTGTTGCCACATTAACAAGGTGAGGTACATAAAATACAATACTTATTCACTTCAAAAATTCATCAATTCATTCATCAGGCGCAGAACAGCCTCGTACACATCCACACTCACTCATAAACATGGGATAATTTAAAGTTACTTTGAAGATGCAATGCAAATTTTAATTTGTCACATATATTTCAAAGTAATAATAACATAAGGACACAGCAAAACAATTCACATCTCTGTTCATTTAGATTTTTCAAGATATTGCTGAGTTGAGATTTCCCAATATGACTACTGTGTACAGCACTTTTCTATGATTCTCTATGTGAAGAAATACTTTTTAACACTAATATGACATCTACCTTATACAGCTTTCCTCTGTGAGACCAAGTTTTTGTGGAATAATTGTTTTTAATTTAACAGCTGGCATGTACCATAAGGAATTCTTTTACTCATCATCCTCATCATCACCATCATCATTATTTCTTATACTAATGAAGGTCATTCTAGAAACATGCTGAGCTAGGTTGACAAGGCCAATTTTAACCCCAGCAGTTTTTTTCAGCACCTTCTGCGTAACGCTGAGAAAGATAATCCCACTGGTATTATGTTGGTCTACCCTTGAGTCTTTTCTCAGTGGGCATGCACCATTCAAGTTTGCACCAAAGGTCACAGTCTGATGAGGCAGAGAAGACAATGCCATCTGCAAACAGGGAGAGATACAGTCCTTAGGTTTTCAAACTAGATACTCTCCAATCCTCATCTTCACCTTGATATTCTGTCCATGGAGATCATGAACAGGACAGGAGACAAGAAAACATCCTTGAATGGACTTGGCTTAATGCCACACATACAAACACCACTCACACTCCTCAATATGAGAAAAAGATGGCATGCAGCAGCAGTGCTCCAAAACCCAAATTCGTTAAACCACCTTTCACATGATGCTATGGAGTACATGATCATAAGCTTTTTCAAATCTGAAAAGAAAATATCCCAAAGTATCTTAGCAACCACAAAGGTTTTGTCTACTGTTTCACAGGCAGAACAACCTGTGCCTAGTTACGCCTGTATCTAGACCCCAACAATCAAACATTTAAATTTTCTATTGCTCCTAAGTATCACGGAGATCATATGCTGCACCATCTTTAATATACATTTAAATCTAAATTTTTACCATTGCTCCTTCTTCCCATATCTAACATTTTCCCCAACCTGCTAATTTAAGACTAAAATGAATGTAAAAGATGGTTAGTTTTTTTTTTAGAGTAAAATGAATGTAATAGAGAGTTTTTTTATATGTTCTAGCCACAAAATCATGACTCTTGTAATATTATTATTTGATCCTAATGGTTCGGTAATCTCTAATTTCTGAATTTTGTCTTGATTATTACAGAACATTACATCTAGGAATGATTCATCTCTGGTTATTGTTTCAAGTACTGGATTAAAAATAATCACTGATTACATGTATGAAGTCCTGTTCCTGTGCTCCACTATTAGTAGGTTTTTGCCTGGTTTTATTGCCTTTATTTCTTATTTTCCATTACTGTACCATCTCCAGTTCCACGGCTTCTACTATAAATAGCATATATTTAATTCACGTATGAGAAATTGCAGCTTTGTAACAATGTGTATCACTTAAAAACATTCTGAGCTTAATGTACTGGTTAAGACAAAACAGAATAATTGCTTATTATATATGGTACACCATAGCACATTCATGTAAGAATTTTTCCATTTCTTGATACACTTTATACATTTCATGAATGTCACTGATATGTGTTTTTTATGACTATCAACCTCAATCAAAAAATAATATTTCAAAAATTAGGTATTAACCATTGAATTTTGAAATAACACAATACACTAGTTTCTCTTGTTTAATAATACACACTGTTGACTAATCACATGGCACATTATCCTGGGATTTTTACTCCAACAGTTTGTTTTCTCACAGAAGCGTTATTCATTGTAAAAGTCTTCCAGAAGTTTAAAAAAGCGGCCACGCAGATTTATCAGTTAAATGGCAAACTTATTTCTGAATACAATACTGTTCCATTGATAAATGTATTGAGTCTTTGTGAACATTAACATTCTGTACTTCTCCAAAACTTAAAATGAGTAAACAAACATGCAGTATAAACTGCTTTGGTTAGAATATTGCAGCACTACTACGAAAAGGTCAAAGATCTGAAACAGTTCTCTAGTTTCTTTTCATGTGAAGGCTCACTGTGAACTGCTTGCAAATGATGCTGGTGCAACACTGCACGCCTAGTCAGAAGGAATAAACGTGTATCTTATGAAGATGACTCTCGATAGGAGGGCCAATGAAGTGCTCAGACTGTAGGTTGAAGTCCTGGTAAGGGCACAAATTAAGTGAACAGAATAGGATGAGTTAAGAGCAGTAATCTGTTCTGAGGGGCAGAGTAAAGTGGAACTACAAGGGATTAAGACACTGAGTAGAAACTTGGTCGTGATGCAAGTTCCAATAACCAAATGACTACTCCATCCAAAAAGATAATTTTTGTATCTTTTACTCACTCTGCATTATCTGTAGTGATGACAGAAAAATAATTTTAATATCATATTTTCATAGGGAATGGAGATAACAAAATTCCTGCTCCAATGGGCTACAAAGGAGACTTAAATCAAGAAACGGTGAACAGTATCAAAACATTGTAATTTTTGGATTCCTGTAATTTTCTTCCTGGGTGAAAATACTTTATATGCACCCATTAAGCTTTACTAGAACAAAGCACAATATAATCTCAATTAGGATATGCTGTGATAATAGAGATTATAAACCAAAACTAAGATATCAGAGTATAGCTGACAAAGTCTCTGTCCAAGTGCGAAGCAGTTCTCATTATGTAGAGCATTTCCTTTAAGTGCTCTAGTGTTTTTCTGGAGCTTTCAACATTTTGATTTACTTTGTGTTTGCTCATGGCTAACAAACTATGTCTGCCCAAATGGCACGATTAACACATTTTTTGCATTTCAGTGGAATGTCAAACTTTTAGAAAGTGATCCTGAAATAATAAAGTGGATGGAAACTTTTGAAACAAAACAATATTTTCAAATTTATCTATGCTAGTGTACCAGCTCCTAGTTTGTATAAGGTAAGTGGCTGCTGAAATGAATGTGGCAGTTTCTTAGTGTGTGGTGAATTTAGTAATGCCGGAGCATTTTAAATTGTGACTCCACATTGTGGAATAATTGGATTACAAAATGGGAGTGTGTACTGAGAATTTTAAATTGTGGCATCTCTGTAGGCACATTTAGGTCAGTCATGATCATGAAAATGTTGTTGATGATTAATTGTCATAAAAAATTATTCAAAATTATGTTTTATTAGTTTTACCAGTGTAACCTAACTAGTACAAGTCTAGTATTACTATAATTATTCACACACACCTGATTAAGAAGAGGCTATTTATTAACACCAAACTTTAGAATATAAAAAGATAAATGCATTTGTAAATATTACAGTACTTCCATTTCTGAATATATCTGTTATCATCCATCTTGTAGGTCCTCCTCATGCAGGTTGCACTTTGTGTTTAATTACACCTCCTGCAGTGAGACAGTTAGGTAACAAACAACATTTTGCAACATTCCAGAGTCTGGTGTTGGCACTGAAATTTTCAGTAAGACCCCAGCAGCAAATGAAAACAAAGTACTACCAGCGCTACTACAGATTGTGCTGAAAGATCCAGGGACACTTTTCCAGTATATGTTGAAGGATCAACCAAATGCAATGGATTTGTTGAATATAGCCAACCCATCCACTCAGCAGGCTGAAGTTCCCAACTTCTGTTAATACAAACAGCTTAGTGGCTCATTGGCACAATAGATGAGGTGCATGGCTGGAATACAATATGATGAAATATGCTTTTTTTAGGAAAATATTCTAGTATAGCTGGTTGTTGTTTAAGCTTTGAGAAATAGGTTTTCAAATGTGCAGTGTGCATTCACCTGTATCAGGACACATTTCTCTTTTTCTAATTTTTGCCCACAGAATGCCCATTCCCCCAATGCTGCAAGAATAAGCAGTAGTGCTGTAGATATGAAAAGGGCTAAAAAGTGGCTGATTTTGTCAGTTTCTGTTTGATTTTCAGTCTTCTGCCTTAACTTGAGAAAAAAGAAATAAAGTAAAAAGGAATTTGAATGATGGTCTGGGGTTAACTTTAGTAAGTTAGATAACGCTTGCCCAATGGAGAATATACCTATGCTCACCACCCATTACATTAGACAGACAGACAGACAGACAGACAGACAGACAGACAGACAGACAGACAGACAGACAGACAGACAGACAGACAGACAGACAGACAGATAGATAGATAGATAGATAGATAGATAGATAGATAGATAGATAGATAGATAGATAGATAGATAGATACTTTATTAATCCCAACGGGAAATTCACACACTCCAGCAGCAGCATACTGATAAAGAAAATATTGAATTAAAGAGTGATAACAATGCAGGTATACAGACAGACAATATCTTTGTATAATGTTAACGGTAGTCCGATGTATATAGGCTGAACAGGACCGGAGAAAGTACAGTCCCCTGCGGCGCTCCTGTGTTGCTGATCACAATGTCATTAGTTGTCAAAAAGTAAGTGAGCCATGTAAGGGAGGACTCCATAGTGATTTATGATCTTAATTGAGAAGAGATGTACTCACAGATTTAGACATTGGAGTGTACTTGAAAATCATAAACAGATTGTCAATTAATTTTCATGAAACCAACATTTGTATAATAGATTTAACTTATAGTAAACAAAAATGTGTTCAAAAAGGATGTAACAACAATAATCTTGTAAAAAGAAATCTCTTGACATTTGAAAGTGAATTGTGGATTCAAGCAATTATGTAAGATGATTATGGTCAGATAAAATTTTTGCAAACGGACAATTATGTAATAATCGCAACAGACTCATACACATCTAAGCATTAGCATTTGATAAAGCAATGTTAATTACAAATAAATGACAATATTGTAAGCATATTTAAAATCTTGGACACATCTTGTATTGCTTTATCACTTTGGTCAATGAGGAGAGTGACTTTAACTCATTTTTTCCAACATTGGTGGGCAAACCTGTGCACAAATGATTAATCAAAAGGTTCAACTTACTTACACAGAAGAAGCCAAATTGCATAATATCCATTGTTTTCTTTGCTATTGGATATACATTATGGCCTGTAACAAAGACCAGAGGGACACTCTACTTCAAAAGGAGCACTAGTGCTGGACCTCAGAAGTGGAAAACAACCTGTCAGAGAGTTTAGCATGAGTGCCAAATAGAGTCCAAGCTTTTTAAAGGACTGCAAGGCACAGAAATGGGAAAGAATGAATGTCTTTCTTACAAACAAGAAGAACTGACTGATTACCAAGTCTTAGAAAATATATTTTATAATAAAAAGGCAGCATTTATATGCTGCTTGTTCATGATTGTTTGATTGATTGTTGGAATCTTGAAATTCCCTGTTTTTTTTAATTTTGAAATTCAGGTTTTACGGAATTGGCTTTGTTGTTTAAGGGTTGCCTTTTTATGCTACCATTTTATTTACTTTTTTACTTTTGTTTTGTTTAGAGAAGTTTTTAAATATAAAGGAGTAGGTTTTGTTATTGTGGACTAGGGTTTTTATGGCACCATTCTCCTTCTTGTTAAATATTTTTCAGGCTTTATTTCATTTTGGCCTTGAAGTCTGATTCTTGAGTTTAGGGCAAGGTCTTTTTGTTACGAAGCCTTATAGGAGTACAGGGACCTTTTTTAAGTATTATTTGAGTTTTGAGAGCTAGCAACTGATACCACTAGGCACTTGTAGTTGTTAGTATTACTTAAGCTAAATCTTTAGCATTTATAACTTTATATTGCCATATTAAGCTTAGGAGAGTATAAGCTCTATCCATTTAAGAAGGTCATTTCCAGAGGGTGGGAGTGGACCACGTGCCTGCCCGGGGGGTTGCCAACCAGGATTCCAAGCTGTTTTGTCATATGGTGGGTGCGGCAAAGCGCTATAGCAGTACATGCTCCCCAACCTGACCTGACAGTGCTTCAGACTCTCTAATACATCCCACATAAATACTGTATCTATATATGTAAGCTGACAGAAAGAGTGCTGTTATGAGAAGATTTACCTAGTTAATGAGGTAATATACCCATGGATTAAAAAATGGAAAATCTCACAAAATAAATGGAAGCATGAGTTTTTCTGGTTCCTCCCACAGTTTACAGATAAGCACAGAGGATGACTGGCAATGATAAAGTGGCCCTTTATGACCATGAATGAGTATGTGTATGAGTACACCAAATTCCTACCCATGTTTTTTTTCCTTGAGCCAATTGCTGTCAGATAGGGCTTTGATTTATTAATTTTTATAAATATGAGTAGGCACAGAATGTTTTTTTATTGTTCAACAACAATGATGAATGAAATTTACAAATGTTTCAGCAGACCTCAGTGTGACTCTGCATCTGACTTGTTTCTTATTCCTCCCCAATGTTTAATCATTTTTCCCTAACACTGGTGATTTAGCTCTGCACTTAAGTACTTTTTCTGGTTGCTGAGTATGGGTGAAATACTAATTGATACACAAACTGGATTTCTTAGTTGCCTATCTAGAGTCACAGGAAATTGCATTGCAGCAGGTATTCACTCATGTTCTAGTTGGGCCTAACATACAGCGCCCAACAATCAGTGTTCAAAAAAATAATACCATTGGAGGTAGTCAGAGGTCTGCATTGAATAATGGACCTGGCTATACATTACTTTTTGTGATATGTCTGCCTTGTTCACTTTTCAACTCTGACCATACTACCTTCCCTAAAAGAATGCAAGTTTAAATTACAGTATATTCATGTTCTGGAACTAATGTACACTGACAAGGAGCAGGTATCTATTTGTCTGAGTTACAGGAGGGAACAGCCTAGTATCACTGCCATGAATAACAATTTAGGGTCACCATCGTACAAGGCACACTCATATACACTTCAACACTAACCCATAAGGAACCATGAAAAAGTAGCCATTAACCTAAACTAATGTGCATATGTTTGCAATAAAACCCATGTATGCAACAATAATTTTATAAGGTATGATTTCTTTCAACTAAACAGTTAATCATGTAATTGAGGACACCAGTGGAATCTAAGGGGAAGTTCATTAAAGGACTGAAGCCAGGAAGCACTTTTTTTATGCAAAGAGTTGTGGGAATCTGAACAAATTACTGAGACATGTAGTTGAAGCAGAGCCCTTGACATCCTTTAGGAAGTATCTGGATGAGGTACTGGGACAGCTTAGCTTTTAGCTAACAAAAGAGTTTGGTGGACTCAATTGTTGGGTTCACAATTGCTTCACAATTGTCTGGTTTCTTATGTTGTATATTCTTATGTATCTACACACACCAAAAAAACCTGGTGCCACAGAGCTGCTGTATTTGACTCAATATTTCTGTCCATTCATAGTACATGTAAACTCATGATTATGACAAATATATTTTGAAGTAAGGTAGCTGTACTTACTAATCATGGCACCAGGATTTTGCTTAATTGGCACATGCCAGTTAGAGATTCACTGTACTCAGTCCATGTGACGTTAATTTCCCTTTAAACAGATATAATATGCCTGATGACTTCAACTCAGGTGACTTACAAAGTCAGGATACAGGAGAGTATAGCTGTTTACGTAAGGTGATCTTATATAGCAGTAAGGGGCTAATATGTACACCACACACAGCCTCTTTTCTAACGTTTTGACATTGTAAGCCATAATAAGATTAAACAAAGTATTTGTTAAGATCTTGTTACAAAACAGCAAATGAATGATAGCTGCTCCTAGGTAGGCCTTATTATAAAGTATTTTCAAATGCATTATTTATAATTAATAATACTGTACATATTAGCATTATAGGAAAAAAAAGTCATACATCTCCACCCCATGACACCAAATACATTTTTGTGTACTGTAGTACTAAAGTGATGTACTGTGTTAAGCCATTATGAATGCAATGAGAAGTCAAGCAAAATGGCAACTTTTATTTATTTTTATTATGTATTTACTAGACAAAGAGCCCGTTTCGACAACGTAAGATGAAACGGGCATGAGTGGAATACTAAGTAATAAGTATAAGCAGCACAAACCTGATATAGGTGTATTGAATGAATGCGTAATTAGGCCTGGAGCTGTAGTCGAAATCGTCTTTCAAGCCTCTAGAGCTTTAATCGAAGTCACCTTTCTTTTTGAATTTTCGCGGCCGTAAATCTGCCGCCTGCCTCAATGTCGGTCTCGTAAGGTTTTTCGGGTAGCTGCGCAGAAGGCGACTGCGCATTCGGCTTCAGACATGCGCAGAAGGCACCTGCGCATTTGGCTTCGGACGGACCCTGCCGCGATGTTCGTCGAAGTCGCCTTTCTCTTTGAATTTTCGCGGTCGTAAATCCGCCGCCTGACGTGATGTTAGTCGAAGTCACCTTTCTCTTTGAATTTTCACGGCCATAAATCCGCCGCCTGCCGCGATGTCGGTCTTGTAAGGTTTTTCGGGCAGCTGCGCAGAAGGCGATTGCGCATTCGGTTTCGGGCATACGCAGAAGGCGACGTGCGCATAAGGCGACTGCGCATTCGGCTTCGGACGGACGTGAGTGAGTGAGTGAGTGAGTGAGTGAGTGAGTGAGTGAGTGAGTGAGTGAGTGAGGAGACTGGCAAATTATATATAAGATCTACATTTTGTCTGAAGAAGGGGCTTGGGCTGTCTCGACAGCTTGCATATTATAATCTTTTTAATTAGATAGATAGATAGATAGATAGATAGATAGATAGATAGATAGATAGATAGATAGATAGATAGATAGATAGATAGATAGATAGATAGATAGATAGATAGATAGATAGATAGATAGATAGATAGATAGATAGATAGATAGATAGATAGATAGATAGATAGATAGATACTTTATTAATCCCAATTAGTGAATGAAGGTGCCATTTTACTTGACTTCTCACTGTTGTACACTGAAATACTTTACAAGCTTAAGTCTCAGCTGGCTTAGTGTAATAGTATGGGCAAAAATAATTTTTTAATTAAAGATAGAATATTACAAACACACAATACAAGTAATACTTGAAACTGTAACATTTTAATAAATGCAAATAATTTTATAATGTAATTACACAATGGTCAATTACTGTGTATTTGGGAGTTAGTAGTTTACTTCATACTGTAATGTTAAAAGTATTAAAAGCTTAAACATATTCATTCTTTAAAGTTTATTTTTTCTTTTTACTAACCTCACTCCTAATGTGACCTGCAGCAGAGTGCATATTCCTGAGACAAAAAAGATGGTGCTGATAAGGTGGCTCTGGGTTAACGTGTCATGCTCCAAGCACAGTTCTCTTGACAAGATAAGAGGGATGGCAAGGATACCTCCGAAGGCTGTCAGGTAGTGCTATAAAGTAAAGAAGAAATATTGCACTCTAATGAATGTGAGAGAAAATGTTATAAATGAATATATAATCATATATGTGCAGTATAATCAATGAATTCATTTTATCAGCTTGAGCCATCACAGTGTAATTTATAATACAAGATTACAAGATAATGTCAAATTTAATAGCTGAGTAGCAGTGTAATATTAGGAATAAAAACAAAGAATAAATACCTGATATGTACTACCTGTAGACCAGAATGACCCTCAAACTATTTCTAACCAGTCGTACTCAGCAAGTGTGAAAAGGAGCTAAATTGCAGGTATATAGCAACAGTGATAAAGATGGTGATAGCAGAATAAAACACAATGTACATTTCAAAGAAATTAAAAATCCGATGATTGGTTAGTAGTAGAAGTTGATACAAAATATAGTTTATGCTATTTTCATGTATGCATAACATCTTATATAGATGTATGCACATAGACAGCTATGTATGTCTTTCTCTCATACAAACTATATATATATATATATATATATATATATATATATATATATATACAGTGGTGTGAAAAACTATTTGCCCCCTTCCTGATTTCTTATTCTTTTGCATGTTTGTCACACAAAATGTTTCTGATCATCAAACACATTTAACCATTAGTCAAATATAACACAAGTAAACACAAAATGCAGTTTGTAAATGGTGGTTTTTATTATTTAGGGAGAAAAAAAAATCCAAACCTACATGGCCCTGTGTGAAAAAGTAATTGCCCCCTGAACCTAATAACTGGTTGGGCCACCCTTAGCAGCAATAACTGCAATCAAGCGTTTGCGATAACTTGCAATGAGTCTTTTACAGCGCTCTGGAGGAATTTTGGCCCACTCATCTTTGCAAAATTGTTGTAATTCAGCTTTATTTGAGGGTTTTCTAGCATGAACCGCCTTTTTAAGGTCATGCCATAGCATCTCAATTGGATTCAGGTCAGGACTTTGACTAGGCCACTCCAAAGTCTTCATTTTGTTTTTCTTCAGCCATTCAGAGTTGGATTTGCTGGTGTGTTTTGGGTCATTGTCCTGTTGCAGCACCCAAGATCGCTTCAGCTTGAGTTGACGAACAGATGGCCGGACATTCTCCTTCAGGATTTTTTGGTAGACAGTAGAATTCATGGTTCCATCTATCACAGCAAGCCTTCCAGGTCCTGAAGCAGCAAAACAACCCCAGACCATCACACTACCACCACCATATTTTACTGTTGGTATGATGTTCTTTTTCTGAAATGCTGTGTTCCTTTTACGCCAGATGTAACGGGACATTTGCCTTCCAAAAAGTTCAACTTTTGACTCATCAGTCCACAAGGTATTTTCCCAAAAGTCTTGGCAATCATTGAGATGTTTCTTAGCAAAATTGAGACGAGCCCTAATGTTCTTTTTGCTTAACAGTGGTTTGCGTCTTGGAAATCTGCCATGCAGGCCGTTTTTGCCCAGTCTCTTTCTTATGGTGGAGTCGTGAACACTGACCTTAATTGAGGCAAGTGAGGCCTGCAGTTCTTTAGACGTTGTCCTGGGGTCTTTTGTGACCTCTCGGATGAGTCGTCTCTGCGCTCTTGGGGTAATTTTGGTCGGCAGGCCACTCCTGGGAAGGTTCACCACTGTTCCATGTTTTTGCCATTTGTGGATAATGGCTCTCACTGTGGTTCGCTGGAGTCCCAAAGCTTTAGAAATGGCTTTATAACCTTTACCAGACTGATAGATCTCAATTACTTCTGTTCTCATTTGTTCCTGAATTTCTTTGGATCTTGGCATGATGTCTAGCTTTTGAGGTGCTTTTGGTCTACTTCTCTGTGTCAGGCAGCTCCTATTTAAGTGATTTCTTGATTGAAACAGGTGTGGCAGTAATCAGGCCTGGGGGTGGCTACGGAAATTGAACTCAGGTGTGATACACCACAGTTAGGTTATTTTTTAACAAGGGGGCAATTACTTTTTCACACAGGGCCATGTAGGTTTGGATTTTTTTTTCTCCCTAAATAATAAATACCATCATTTAAAAACTGCATTTTGTGTTTACTTGTGTTATATTTGACTAATGGTTAAATGTGTTTGATGATCAGAAACATTTTGTGTGACAAACATGCAAAAGAATAAGAAATCAGGAAGGGGGGCAAATAGTTTTTCACACCACTGTATATATATATATATATATATATATATATATATATACATCCATCCATCCATCCTCTTCCGCTTATCCGAGGTCGGGTCGCGGGGGCAGCAGCTTGAGCAGAGATGCCCAGACTTCCCTCTCCCCGGCCACTTCTTCTAGCTCTTCCGGGAGAATCCCAAGATGTTCCCAGGCCAGCCGAGAGACATAGTCCCTCCAGCGTGTCCTGTGTCTTCCCCGGGACCTCCTCCTGGTTAGACGTGCCCAGAACACCTCACCAGGGAGGTGTCCAGGAGGCATCCTGATCAGATGCCCGAGCCACCTCATCTGACTCCTCTCGATGAGGAGGAGCAGCGGCTCTACTCTGAGCCCCTCCCGGATGACTGAGCTTCTCACCCTATCTTTAAGGGAAAGCTCAGACACCCTGCAGAGGAAACTCATTTCAGCCACTTGTATTCGCGATCTCGTTCTTTCGGTCACTACCCATAGCTCATGACCATAGGTGAGGGTAGGAACATAGATCGATTGGTAAATTGAGAGCTTTGCCTTTCGGCTCAGCTCCTTTTTCACCACGACAGACCGATGCAGAGCCCGCATTACTGCGGATGCCGCACTGATCCGCCTGTCGATCTCACACTCCTTTCTTCCCTCACTCGTGAACAAGACCATGAGATACTTGAACTCCTCCACTTGGGGCAGGATCTCGCTACCAACCCTGAGAGGGCACTCCACCCTTTTCCGGCTGAGGACCATGGTCTCGGATTTGGAGGTGCTGATTCCCATCCCAGCCGCTTCACACTCGGCTGCGAACCGATCCAGAGAGAGCTGAAGATCACGGCCTGATGAAGCAAACAGGACAACATCATCTGCAAAAAGCAGTGACCCAGTCCTGAGTCCACCAAACTGGACCCCTTCAACACCCTGGCTGCGCCTAGAAATTCTGTCCATAAAAGTTATGAACAGAATCGGTGACAAAGGGCAGCCCTGACGGAGTCCAACTCTCACTGGAAACGGGTTCGACTTACTACCGGCAATGCGGACCAAGCTCTGGCACCGATCGTACAGGGACCGAACAGCTCTTATCAGGGGGTCCGGTACCCCATACTCTCGGAGTACCCCCCACAGGATTCCCCGAGGGACACAGTCGAATGCCTTTTCCAAGTCCACAAAACACATGTAGACTGGTTGGGCAAACTCCCATGCACCCTCCAGGACCCTGCTAAGGGTATAGAGCTGGTCCACTGTTCCGCGACCAGGACGAAAACCACACTGTTCCTCCTGAATCCGAGGCTCGACTATCTGATGGACCCTACTCTCCAGGACCCCCGAATAGACTTTTCCAGGGAGGCTGAGGAGTGTGATCCCTCTGTAGTTGGAACACACCCTCCAGTCCCCTTTCTTAAAGAGGGGGACCACCACCCCGGTCTCTCAATCCAGAGGCACTGTCCCTGATGTCCAGGAGTTGTAGAAGCGTGTCAACCAAGACAGTCCTACAACATCCAGAGCTTTGAGGAACTCCAGGCGTATCTCATCCACCCCCGGGGCCCTGCCACCAAGGAGTTTTTTGACCACCTCGGTGACCTCAGTCCCAGAGATGGGGGAGGGAGCCCACGTCTGAGTCCCCAGGCTCTGCTTCCTCATTGGAAGGGATGTTAGTGGGATTGAGGAGGTCTTTGAAGTACTCCCCCCACCGACCCACAACGTCCCGAGTCGAGGTCAGCAGCGCACCATCACCACCATATACAGTGTTGACACTGCACTGCTTCCCCCTCCTGAGACGCCGGACGGTGGACCAGAATCTCCTCGAAGTCGTCCGAAAGTCGTTCTCCATGGCCTCCCCAAACTCCTCCCACGCCCGAGTTTTTGCCTCAGTAACCACCAAATCTGCATTCCGCTTGGCCTGCCGGTACTGCCTCCAGAGTCCCACAGGACAAAAGGGTCCTATATACATATAGTATATGGGCGGCACAGTGGCGCAGTGGTAGCGCTGCTGCCTCACAGTAAGAAGACCTGGGTTCGCTTCCCGGGTCCTCCCTGCGTGAAGTTTGCATGTTCTCCTTGAGTCTGCGTGAGTTTCCTCTGGGTGCTCTGGTTTCCTCCCACAGTCCAAAGACATGCTGGTTAGGTGCATTGGTGATATTAAATTGTCCCTAGTGTGTGTGCCCTGCGGTGGGCTGGCACCCTGCCCGGGATTTGATCCTGCCTTGTGCCCTGTGCTTGCTGGAATTGGCTCCAGCAGACCCCTGTGTTAGGATATAGCGGATTGGATAATGACTGACTGACATATAGTATATAGACACTGACGTCCGAGGTTCGATCCCCGCGAGGGGAGCAGTAGAGTGTGTACGCCTGATGAGCCCAAATGAGGGCGAAACACGTGTCGTGTACTCTTTGCATTATTTGACAGCAAACTATGCAACATATACTGTATATGTATATATAATATACAGTATATACTGTGTATATATGGAGTACGTATAAAACATAAAACTAAGATATTAATAAACTAATGTCTGCAGTTTTATTGGTACAAACATCGAAGTAACACTAGTTCAATTGGTAATTCAAAATTGGCCCTTGTGTAAGTGAGAATGTCGGTGTGTCAGTCAGTGAGTCATGTAATGAACTGGTGCCTTGTCTCCTGGTTTGTGCCTTATGCTATCAAGCTGTCAGCCCCTAAAGTCGTATATTGAATTGAGCAAATTTGAGAATGACTTGTCTAACTGACTCAAATCTGTCAATTTATCTTCTGAATTGCTTACTCTAATTCAGTGCTGCAGATTCTGTACCAGATGTGACTGGTTCAGTGTAAGACCCTATCCCTGGAGCTCATCCGAGAATGTCATAATCCTAATCATGTGCACAGGCAAATTCATGTGTATAAGGTAAATGTGTAGATGCCAGAAGAAACTGAAGAACAATGAATTTATCCATAGACACAGCGTGTGGAGCTCCTCTGCTGACCAGTGCCTCACTGAGCCAGTAAAATATGTCATATTTATTAAATAATGTTTTTCTCAGCATATTTTGTATATTTGTAATAGGTATTAAAAATGACAAACTGGAAGGAAAGTAGTAAAAAAGCTTCAGAATTTATTTATTTTACATTTATTTATTTTTACATTAAAGTATAGATTTTATAAAGCATGTTTTTTTCATTACAGGATCCTGTAGAACCTGAAGACTTTGGCAGGAAACCCCAGATGGAAAATCAGTCCAATGAGGGGCATTCTCACCTTTATAATTTACAATCACCAGTTATCCTAACACACACATCTTTGGGATAAGCGAGAAAACACACATGCACAGGTAGCCACCAACCATTCAGTTAACATGATTCCAATTTATTATTTTAAGGTATGAAAAAACAGTACATACAGTAGGTATTTGTACATTACAGGACTGATTCATTATGTGAGGCCATCATTCTTTCAACCTGCAAGGCATGTCATTTTTTGTTTCCTTCTCATTATTCATTTCTGTATTTCTTAACAGTGTGGACATTTTTTCTCCCCAAACCCTAGACATAACTTCACAAAATACCAGTTTAAGTCTACCAATGACTCTTTTATTTAAGATAAATACTAGTACATTCATTTTTTTTCTCTTGTCTTAATCCTTTTTCCTTCCCCACTCCTTTCCAGGTGAGCTCTGTCCAAATCCACTCCTGACTCTGACTCATCTGGTGGAAGCAGAGGATTTTCTTATCAAGCCAGACCTGAACTACTTTCAGCACAAAAATATTGCATTCATGAATAACTTCTGGGTCAAGTGAAACCTCTACAGGACAGCTCCCTCTAGCAGCTCCCAAGTATTCCAGCAGCTTCCATTCAGCCTTGTGGGTGGCCAAATGGGAGTTTGAATAGACAGGTGCTGCCACCACCATACAAAGGGTTCACATGGCCCCAGAGACAGTGTCCATTTTAACAGTGTCCCTTCCAGGTACAGTTCACTTTAGTAGCGATGGACACTGTGAGAAGGACTTTAAAGGCACAGTGCTAATGAGCAACTTCAAGACACAACAAGAGAGCAGGGAATGGGAAGTTAAGCTCATGCTAAAATTTAACCATAGTTTAAACAGAGATAAGAGTTTTATGGCCAGATATGTGGATTGTTTGCATATCTCTGATTCACCCAGACAGTTTGACTACAAACCCACATTGTATGAAAAACTCATCAAAATCTTCAGAAGACTTTGGTGGACAGTTATCTTATCAAAAGATTTTAACTATACAGTACATTGTTCTCCTTTCCTGTTAAATGAATCTGGAGGCTGGAGAGGTCTGATAATTTTTTACATTGAAGATAAACCACTTAAAGGTTTTCCAATGCTTTCTTTGTCCTAGTGTCTATATAAACACAGGGAACTGCAGTTTCTGTATTACAACCTGCCTAAAGAAGGAGCCTCAGTTGCCTTGAAAGCTTGCATATTGTAATCTGTTCAATTAGCCAATAAAAGGTGTAATTTTGCTTGACTTTTCTTGGTGCAGAAAAAATTCTCTGCAACTTAACATCAGCAAAACCAAGGAACTGGTTATTGACTTTCACCCCACCAAAGAACCTATATGTCCAGTCATTATTCAGGGAGTCAATGTTGAAGCAGTGCACTCTTACAAGTATGTTGGGGTCCACATCAATGACAGGGACTGGTCTAGTAACACAGAGGCTCTTTTTCATAGGATAATACACTGCTTTAATCTGGGTAATGACATCCTTCACATATTTTACAACTCTATGATGGACAGTGCAACCTTCTACCCTGTGGTGTGCTGGTTGAGTAACATCACTTCCAAAGAGGCCCACCAAATCAACAAGCTAATTAAAAGTGAAAGCTCAGTTATGGTATGCACTCCAGACACCCTGGAGGTAGTAGCAAAGGAGAGAATTGAAGAAAAAATGACTGCTGTTATGAACTCTCTAACACACTAACACTGAGGACTTTCAGCCAAATGAAATAATGCCTGACTGCAACTGTGCCTGCAAAGTTAGAAGTTTACTTTCTTTTTAGTCATTCCGGTGTGTGTTCAGACTATAACGTGTGTGTATATATGTACATTTATGTATTTATTTATCTGAATAGCTTCTGTAAAAAGCCAAATATCTATCTATCTATCTATCTATCTATCTATCTATCTATCTATCTATCTATCTATCTATCTATCTATCTATCTATCTATCTATCTATACCAGGGACATGTGATTATAATTGTTTCTTCTTGCACAGATCTAGTTTCATTAATTTGAATTCAATGCCCGATTGCCCCTGTGATGATTATACAGTATATTCTCAATGTATTTTCATGGGCTTTTCTCCAAGTAATATGAATTTCCTTTCTCATTCCCAAAGGCATTCAGGTAAATTTAATCAGGGATTTCAAAATGGCCACATGTGGCTATGCGTGAAGGAGCACTGTGAGGACTGGCACTCTGTACAAAACTTATCCTGTCTAGTGCCCGATGTTGTTGAGAGAAGCTTCAGCCTCTTCCATGATCCTTACTTGATTAAGTGGGTGTGTGAAAACTGTCTTAATCTCCTAGTAATGGAAGTCCACTAAGCATTATTATTTTCAGACATATTAACAGAATAAAAAAAAATATTTGAAATTGTATTTTGCAATTTTTCGGTTTGTAAAAATGCTTACAACAATTTATAAATACCACAGGACTCTAAGAGTTTTAAGAGTGAGTTCAAAAATGTGGGAAAAGTTAAAATTATTCAACAGCAAAGAAAGAATTTAGATTTTTATGGTAACACACCTGTGTCCCAAGAATGATGCAGAGATACCAGGGAGGCACATCAGTTACACAATATGTGAGTTTATTTCTGTCCTCATACTGTGCACCACCTGAACTCACTTCTTCTTTGTCATTCAATTGAATGGAGCAAAACTGCTCTCCATTTTCATTCTGCAAAAAATCAGAGAAACATTTTCAAAGAGATTAATTTTATAGATAGAGAAAGACAAATAATATCAAGTAAGAAAATGCATGATGAGACTTGGTTAGCTGGTTTGAAAGTAGGTTAAAAGATATTGTTACAAATTTATTAATTAGCTATTTTTGTAACAATGAAATTGCAAGCACTAGTAGTATATGTGTTTTTAATACAATTTTATTTCCTATAGCTGTTGGCTGCATCCAAATATGATAGCAGATTAATGTGACGGTATGCCATTTAAGTGTCAGAGAAATATTGAATCATTATAATCTTTAGATAATGCAGCCTTGAAGTTGTATTTATAAATACTGAGCAAAGACTTAGTCACAGTTGCATAAATTTATACCAAGTAATCTTTTATTCAATTCTTTATAAGTTGCTTTTATTTTTTACTTTTATATACCTGAACATAATGTACTTACCCACTTCGATGTCAGCTGCACAAAAGAGTGTGGAATTTAACAGAGGCAACAACCAGACTGATAATATATAACAAGACTTAACCCTACATTCTCTACAGAAAGGGTCAGATCAGAGCCTACCTTGAAAGGTGATGAATAAATAACCAATAGCCTTACTGCCTTAATAAATAAATAATTAATATCATTATTAGTTAATTGAATAAACAAATACAAATCTAATGTCATACGTCATATTGTTATACTTGGTCATCCAGGCCCGCTTGCATCTGACCCTGGCCTGTATTATAATAATATAATATAAAAATATAACAATAATAATATAATACATAATAATATGTATAATAATATGTGTCCTGTAGAGAGGTATATTTGCCTCAACATGCATGACTACAGGTGTTTCACTGTTTTGGTGGTGGTGGAGTCAAACAAGTAAAAGAGAAAATTTAAAGTATATCCAAGTTCAAATAAATACTATCAAGGTGAAACTGACAAAGAAAACAGATTTGCAGTTGAAGTCACACAAAATGTTTCTCTGTTTTAAGAGAGATGAGTCTGCAAATTTCCCAATGTTTTTCAATAGAACATTTTGAAGTTTCAAAAATGTGTATAGCACCCTGTAGTTGAGTTGTGTCAATGAAAATTGAACTTTTTCAACAACTTTCCCTGAGGAATAATTGTTGCAGATTTCAACAAAATTGGTAAATTGGGACTTGGGTTGTTTCATAAAGACAGATAAATTTGGCTATGTGTATTACTGTATATGTGAACACACCTTAAAAAATAATAATGATCAGTACAAAAACCTTAAGAGTTCTTATACATGGTTTGTTGACAGCTGTGTTTTATAAGACATTCTTGGGAACACAGGAGAGCTCTACAGATTTACAGAATCTCAAAAGACCCAAATATGGCACTGAAAGACTTAGGATGATAGCAAACTAAGGTTCCTCTGTAAAAGACAACTCTAAAAGATTTATGTTGAAGGGTCAATTTAGTTCTTTCAAAGAGGCATAGATGTTCTTTGCAACAATTTTATAAATAAAGGAATGTGGTTCCTTTCTTAATACTTGATGTAGTGACACAAATACTTAAAGTAATAAAACATTTAGAACAATTGCTGACCACAGAATAACAAAGAAAAAACAACTTTGCATACCCTAATGCAAATGTGATGAACAATAGGTAACAACAGAAATCCACGTAGTAAAACCAAAATAACAATATTTAATCTGTTTCTGCAGTGCACCTACTTTAATATAAACAACTACATAAACAATAAGACAGCGTTACTGCTACATTCACATTCAGAGAAGAACACAGAAAAATAATTCAAAACATCTTTTGTACTTAGAATCATAGTGGTGCAGAGGATAACACTCATGATTTGCAGATCAAGTCTGGGTTCAAAGTACCTGGTTACTGACACTATGGAGTTCACATTTTCTCCACGAATCTGCAAGAGTTTTCCTGTACATACACCTTCTCTATATCTTCCCACATCTCAAAAGACATCAAGGTTAAACTAACTAGCAAATCTAAATTGTCTATGTGTGCCTGACTAGTGTGGACAGCCATGTAGTTCACTCATAATCAATGCATTGTAGTGGTTTGTGTATTCAGTCAGCTTTCTACTCACATAACTTGGTAATGAAATAATATTCTTCCTAATTTTTATTATGGTACATTGCTTCCAGCTTTCATTATTGTGAGAATGTATTTACCCCTCCTCGAACCGCCACCTTATCGTGTCCCAATGATCCTAGGAGCTCTGTTGTCCGGGGCTTTATGCCCCTCGTAGGGCCACCCAAGGCAAACTGGTCCTAGGTGAGGGATGAGACAAAGT
This sequence comes from Erpetoichthys calabaricus, assembly GCF_900747795.2. NCBI lineage: Eukaryota > Metazoa > Chordata > Cladistia > Polypteriformes > Polypteridae > Erpetoichthys > Erpetoichthys calabaricus. The sequence continues at coordinate 171,269,781 of NC_041394.2, forward strand.
GCGGTTCAACAGACCTCCTATGACGAATAAAAAATTTGGACGGCGTTTTCCCTCGCCCGGACGCGGGTCACTGGGGGCCCCCTCTGGAGCCAGGCCTGGAGGTGGGGCTCGTTGGCGAGCGCCTGGTGGCCGGGCTTGCACCCATGGGGCTCGGCCGGGCACAGCCCGAAGAGGCAACGTGGGTCCCCCTTCCCCTTCCCATGGGCTCACCACCTATGGGAGGGGCCAAGGAGGTCGGGTGCAGTGTGAGTTGGGTGGTGGCCGAAGGCGGGGACCGATCCTCGGCTACAGAAGCTGGCTCTTGGGATGTGGAATGTCACCTCTCTGAAGGGGAAGGAGCCTGAGCTTGTGCGTGAGGTTGAGAGGTTCTGGCTAGATATAGTCGGGCTCACCTCAACGCACAGCTTGGACTCTGGAACCAATCTCCTTGAGAAGGGCTGGACTCTCTACCACTCTGGAGTTGCCCCCGGTGAGAGGTGCCGAGCGGGTGTGGGTATACTTATTGCCCCCCAACTTGGAGCCTGTACATTGGGGTTTACCCCGGTAGACGAGAGGGTAGCCTCCCTCCGCCTTCGGGTGGGGGGACGGGTCCTAACTGTTGTTTGTGCGTATGCACCGAACAGCAGTTCAGAGTATCCACCCTTTTTGGAGTCCCTAGAGGGTGTGCTAGAGGGCATACCTTCTGGGGACTCCCTCGTACTGCTGGGGGACTTCAATGCTCACGTGGGCAATGACAGTGAGACCTGGAAGGGCGTGATTGGGAGGAATGGCCCCCCCGATCAGAACCTGAGTGGTGTTTTGTTATTGGACTTCTGTGCTCGTCACGGATTGTCCATAACAAACACCATGTTCAAGCATAGGGGTGTTCATATGTGCACTTGGCACCAGGACACCCTAGGCCTCAGTTCGATGATCGACTTTGTGGTCGTGTCGTCGGACTTGCGGCCACATGTCTTGGACACTCAGGTGAAGAGAGGGGCGGAGCTATCAACTGATCACCACCTGGTGGTGAGTTGGCTTCGATGGTGGGGGAGGATGCCGGTCAGGCCTGGTAGGCCCAAACGTGTTGTGAGGGTCTGCTGGGAACGTCTGGCAGAGCCCCCTGTCAGAAGTAGCTTCAACTCCCACCTCCGGCAGAACTTCGACCATGTCCCGAGGGAGGTGGGGGACATTGAGTCCGAATGGGCCATGTTCCGTGCCTCTATTGTTGAGGCGGCTGACCGGAGCTGTGGCCGTAAGGTGGTCGGTGCCTGTCGTGGCAGCAATCCCCGAACCCGTTGGTGGACACCGGCGGTGAGGGATGCCGTCAAGCTGAAGAAGGAGTCCTACCGGTCCCTTTTGTCCTGTGGAACTCTGGGGGCAGCTAATAGGTACCGGCAGGCCAAGCGGAATGCAGCTTCGGTGGTTGCTGTGGCAAAAACTCGAGCATGGGAGGAGTTTGGGGAGTCCATGGAGAACGACTTTCGGACGGCTTCGAGGAGATTCTGGTCCACCGTCCGGCGTCTCAGGAGGGGGAAGCAGTGCAGTGTCAACACTGTATATGGTGGTGATGGTGCGCTGCTGACTTCGACTTGGGACGTTGTGGGTGGGTGGGGGAGTACTTCGAAGACCTCCTCAATCCCAATGACATGCCTTCCAATGAGGAAGCAGAGCCTGGGGACTCGGAGGTGGGCTTCCCCATCTCTGGGACTGAGGTCACCGAGGTGGTCAAAAAACTCCTTGGTGGCAGGGCCCCGGGGGTGGATGAGATACGCCCGGAGTTCCTCAAGGCTCTGGATGTTGTAGGGCTGTCTTGGTTGACACGTCTCTACAACATCGCATGGACATCAGGGACAGTGCCTCTGGATTGGCAGACCGGAGTGGTGGTCCCCCTCTTTAAGAAAGGGGTGTGTTCCAACTACAGAGGGATCACACTCCTCAGCCTCCCTGGAAAAGTCTATTCGGGGGTTTTGGAGAGGAGAGTCCGTCGGATAGTCGAACCTCGGATTTAGGAGGAACAGTGTGGTTTTCGTCCTGGTCGCGGAGCAGTGGACCAGCTCTACACCCTTAGCAGAGTCCTGGAGGGTGCATGGGAGTTCGCCCAACCAGTCTACATGTGTTTTGTGGACTTGGAAAAGGCGTTCGACCGTGTTCCTCGGGGGATCCTGTGGGGGGTGCTCCGGGAGTATGGAGTACCGGACCCCCTGATAAGGGCGGTTCGGTCCCTGTACAACCGGTGTCAGAGCTTGGTCCGCATTGCCGGCAGTAAGTCGAACCCGTTTCCAGTGAGAGTTGGACTCCGCCAGGGCTGCCCTTTGTCACCGATTCTGTTCATAACTTTTATGGACAGAATTTCTAGGCGCAGCCAGGGTGTTGAGGGGGTCCGGTTTGGTGGACTCAGGATTGGGTCACTGCTTTTTCCTCAGCCGGAGAAGGGTGGAGTGCCCTCTCAGGGTTGGGAGCGAGATCCTGCCTCAAGTGGAGGAGTTCAAGTATCTCGGGGTCTTGTTCACGAGTGAGGGAAGAATGGAGCGTGAGATCGACAGGCGGATCGGTGCGGCGTCCGCAGTGATGCAGGCTCTGCATCGGTCTGTCGTGGTGAAAAAGGAGCTGAGCCATAAGGCAAAGCTCTCAATTTACCGGTCGATCTATGTTCCTACCCTCACCTATGGTCATGAGCTATGGGTAGTGACCGAAAGAACGAGATCGCTAATACAAGCGGCTGAAATGAGTTTCCTCCGCAGGGTGTCTGGGCTCTCCCTTAAAGATAGGGTGAGAAGCTCAGTCATCCGGGAGGGGCTCAGAGTAGAGCCGCTGCTCCTCCGCATTGAGAGGAGTCAGATGAGGTGGCTCGGGCATCTGATCAGGATGCCTCCTGGACGCCTCCCTGGGGAGGTGTTCCGGGCACGTCCAACCGGCAGGAGGCCCCGGGGAAGACCCAGGACACGCTGGAGGGACTATGTCTCCCGGCTGGCCTGGGAACGCCTCGGGATTCTCCCGGAAGAGCTAGAAGAAGTGGCCGGGGAGAGGGAAGTCTGGGCATCTCTGCTCAAGCTGCTGCCCCCGCGACCCGACCTCGGATAAGCGGAAGAGAATGGATGGATGAATGGATGTATTTCCTTGGTCTCTGCAAGGAGAATCATTAATGAGGTTTTATTGCTCCCGGAGATTTTTTTAGCATAGCGTGAAGCTTCTAGTTAAGACACTAATTGGATTAAACTAAAACAATTTCATCTTAGAGTTACACAAAGTGTTACTACACAAACTGCATCTGAGACTCCATAACCATTGAACCCTACAACATGCTATACAAGTAAACACTATTATCGATTGATTTGTCTGACTGTTGAAGTTATTTTGTCACTGTTGAGGCTCTATGACACCACTATGATGAGAATGACCTTAACATACTGCACTTCCTGCTGGACACAAGTAGGTCATACAATGGATTTGCACCCTTTCAGAAGTTGGTTCTTTCATGTTCCCAATGCTGATGAAAAATGCTACTGAAACCGTGAACTAGATTAAATGGGTTTAAGAATTTTATGTTATGTACATATACAACAAATTTCCATACCGGATCGGTCGAGCCCTTGTTAACAACGACCACCACCAGTACTGTTAGGCAACAGGGTGCTGGCAGAAATTAGGCTACTGTTGGCCGAAGAAGAAGAAGGGGCAGACGTGTCCAGAGGCAGGAGGAGAGGAGGAAAGTAAAGAGAGTGGAACTGAGGGTAGGAACTTTGAATGTTGGCAGAATGACTTGTAAGGGGAGAGAGTTAACAGATATGATGGAAAGAAGTAGGGTTGATATATTGTGTGTGTAAGAGACTAAATGGAAGGGGAGTAAGGCCAGGTGGATTGGAAGTGGATTCAAATTATTCTATCATGGTGCGGATGGAAGGAGAAATGGGGCAGGGATTATCCTGAAGGTACAGTATGTCAAGAGTGTTTTGGAGGTGAAAACAGTGTCAGACAGAGTAATGATTATGAAGCTGTAAACTGAAGGTGTGATGATGAATGTTGTTAGTGCATATGTTCCACAAGTTGGCTGTGCGATGGAGGAGAAAGAAGATTTTTGGAGTGAGTTGGATGAAGTGATGAACAGTGTACCCAAGGGACAGAATGTGGTGATTGGGGTGGATTTCAATGGTCATGTTGGTGAAGGGAACAGAGGCGACGAGGAGGTGATGGGTAGGTATGGTGTCAAGCAGAGGAATGAAGAAGTTCAGAGGAAAGTGGATTTTGCCAAAAGGATGGACATGGCTCTGGTGAATACGTATTTTAAGAAGAGGGAGGAACATAGTGTCACATACAAGAGTGGAGGAAGATGCACACAGGTAGATTACATCCTATGCAGAACAGTCAATCTGAAGGAGATTGAAGACTGCAAAGTTAAGGCAAGGGAAAGTGTAGTTAAGCAGCATAGGATGGTGGCCTGTAGGATGACGTTTGGAGATCAAGAAGAGGAAGAGAGTGAGGGTAGAGCCAAGGATCAAATGGTGGAATTTGAAAAAGGAAGACTGCAAGGTTGAGTTTAGGGAGAAGATGAGACATGCACTGGGTGGTAGTTAAGAGTTTCCAGACTTTGGGAAACTATAGCAGAAGTAGTAAGGGTGACAACAAGAAGAGTGCTTGGCATGACATCTGGACAGAGGAAGAGGTGGAATGGGGAAGTACAGGAGAGTATACTGAAGAAGAGGATGGCAAAGATGAATTGGGAAAGTCAGAAAGATGCAGAAAGTAGACAAAAATACAAGGAGATAAAGCGCAAGGTGAAGAGAGAGGTGGCGAAAGCTAAAGAAAAGGTGTATGACGAATTGTATGAAAGATTGGACACTAAGGAGGGAGAAAAGGACCGTGCTGGGAAAGATGTGCAGAAGGTTAGGGTGATAAAGGATAAAGATGGAAACATACTCACAAACGAGGAGAGTGTGTTGAGCAGAAGGAAATAGTACTTTGAGAGGCTGATGAATGAAGAGAACAAGAGAGAGAAGAGGTTGGATGATATGGAGAGAGTGAATCAGGAAGTGCAACAGATTAGCAAGGAGGAAGTAAAGACAGCTATGAAGAGGATGAAAAATGGAAGGGACGTTGGTCCAAATGACATACCTGTGGAAGCATGGAGTTGTTTAGGAGAGATGGCAGTGGAGTTTTTAACCAGATTGTTTAATGTAATCTTGGAAAGTAAGAGGATGCCTGAGGAGTGGAGAAGTGTACTGGTGCCAATATTTAAGAATAAGGAGGATGTGCAGGACTGTAATAACTAAAGGGGAATACAATTGATGAGCCACAGCATGAAGTTATGGGAAAGAGTAGTGGAGCTAGGTTAAGAAGTTAGGTGCTGATTAGTGAGCAGCAGTATGGATTCATGCCAAGAAAGAGCACCACAGATGTGTTGTTTGCTCTGAGGATGTTGATGAAGAAGTATAGAGAAGGCCAGAAGGAGTTGAATTGCGTCTTTGTGGACCTGGAGAAAACATATGACATATGCCTCGAGAGGAGTTGTGGTATTGTATGAAGAAGTCGGGAGTGGCAGAGAAGTACGTAAGAGATGTACAGGATATGTACGAGGGAAGTGTGACAGTGGTGAGGTCTGCGGTGGTTCTATTCAATAAGGGCGCGCACAAAAAGACGAGCTTCAAAAGGGCGACCTCAATTGGACGCAGTGAATAAAGGCGCGCGTAAATAAAGGTGCCTTTATTCGCTGCGCCCAATTGAGGTCGCCCTTTTGAAGCTTGCCTTTTTGTGTGCGCCCTTATTGAAGGATACCGTCTGTAGTAGGAGTGACAGATGCTTTCAAGGTGGAGGTGGGATTACATCAGGGATTGACTTTGAGCCCTTTCTTATTTGCAATGGTGATGGACAGGTTGACAGACAAGATTAGACAGGAGTTCCCATGGACTATGATGTTTGCTGATGACATTGTGATCTGTAGCGATAGTAGGGAGCAGGTTGAGGAGACCCTGGAGAGGTGGAGATATGCTCTAGAGATGAGAGAAATGAAGGTCAGTATGAACAAGACAGAATACTTGTGTGTAAATAAGAGGGAGGTCAGTGAAATGGTGAGGATGCAAGGAGTAGAGTTGGCAAAGGTGGATGAGTTTAAATACTTGGGATCAACAGTACAGAGTAATGGGGATTGTAGAAGAGAGGTGAAAAAGAGAGTGCAGGCAGGGTGGAATGGGTGGAGAAGAGTGACAGGAGTAATTTGTGACAGACGGGTATCAGCAAGAGTGAAAGGGAAGTTCTACAGGACGGTAGTGAGACCAGTTGTGCTATATGGGTTGGAGATGATGGCACTGACCGGAAAGCAGGAGACAGAGCTGAAGGTAGTACAGTTAAAGATGCTAAGATTTGCATTGGGTGTGACGAGGATGGATAGAATTAGAAATGAGTACATTAGAGGGTCAGCTCAAGTTGGGAGACAAAGTCAGAGAGGCGAGATTGAGTTGGTTTGGACATGTGCAGAGGAGAGATGTCGAGTATATTGGGAGAAGGATGCTAAGGATAGAGCTGCCAGGCAAGAGGAAAAGAGGAAGGCCTAAGAGAAGGTTTATGGATATGGTGAGAGAGGACATGCAGGTGATGGGTGTAACAGAATAAGATGCAAAGGACAGAAAGATATGAAAGATGATGATCTGCTTTGGCAACACCTAACGGGAGCAGCCAAAAGAAGTAGAAGATGTTATATACACCACTGTGTAACCCAACCTAAAAGAATTAGAGCTAGCTGATTAGGAAGTAAAGATTATTTTCATAAAATAGACCACAACTACTAATAAATGATAATACAATAAAAAGTAGTAGGAATGCCTTGTGTTGTCCAAAAATGTATTGATATCTTATGAGATGGCTAAACAACACAGGGCAGCACAGCAATTCCAAGCATTAATAAAATTCCACCAATGGCACACCTGATTCAGATTAACTGGGTAGCCTTTAATTGGTTGTAATAAATGATTGCTCAAAATAATGGAGTGACTTGGGGAGAAGTTTGGAAGTTGTAGTTTAGTATCAACAAGGCAAGCAATAGCATCTCAAAATGTAATAGTCAAGCTCTCATAAAGAAATTTGAAGTTAATGGTCTACCTGAAGATGGAAAATGCAATGGAAGAATCAAAAAGATGTCTGCATTTGAGGAACAGTACATAAAGATCACTTCCTTAGGGAACAGAAGGGAATCCAGTGATGTATCATCTGACACTATATGCTTTGACTTTATGTAGAAGTCTTAAAATATATTGGCTTGTAGGGTGTATTGCAGCTAAGAAAACCTTATAAAAAGGCAACACTCTGGACCCGCCGAAGCTATTAGTGGAGGACAGCAAAATTACAGCAAAATTGAGTGTTTTTATGAACAATGCTGCACACCCTGTCTCTGACACACTAACATTGAGTACTTTCAGCCAATGAATTATTCAGCAGAAGTGTGTCAAGAAATATTACTGGGGATCCTTTATACCAACAGCAATATGTCTGCATAATGCCTCACTGTGACTGTGACAGCCATGTCAGACATTTTCTTTCTTTTTAATTTTCTCTCTTTATACTTATTCTGGTGTGTGTTCAGACCAAAGTATGTGTATTTATTTATTTATTTATTTATCTATCTATCTATCTACCTTTTTGTCTATTTATGTATTTAAAAAGTTTCTGTAAATCTATCTATCAAAGTAGTAGAGACTGAAATACACAAAAGACTATAAATCATGCAATGACAGGTGGGAGAAAGTCTTAAAGAGTAATGAGTTCAAATCTGAAATTTTTGGTTCACAAAGATGCCAGCATGTCAGAAGATGAGTTGGCAAGGAATGCATTCATGGTTGTCTGCAGGCTGTTATGAAGCTATTTTAACATCTCTGTCATTGTCTGGAGCACATGTCAGCCAATGGTGTAGGGGGTCAATTCAAAATTGACGGAATGATAACTGCTGAGAAATATGAACAGATTTAATTTACTTATGGGAAAACTAATTATTCACAAAAACTTAATATTTCAGTACAATAATGACTACAAACACACTGAAACCACTATGAAGGTCTACTGGAGCAGACATTTGCAGTTGTCCAACTTAGAGCCCTGAGATGAACATAACTAAAGCTGTGTAGGACAGGGAAAAGAAAAACGGTAGACAGAAGATGACTTATGGCAAGTCCTTGAAGAACCGTGGATTAGTTTACCATAGGACTACTTGCAAAGCAAAGTACTTAATTTCTGCATTCTAAGGGAGGCCACACAAAGTACTGACTTGTTTAAATAATACAAGGCATTCTTGTTAATTTTATCATTTTGTTTATTTTTGTTTACTGCAATATTATACAAAGTTTTCAGAAGAAGATAAACTATTCTGCTTAGATAACTACTGCAAGTTAATGGCTTCTTGGATGGCCTAAGTCTTTTGAGAAATATATTGTGTTAATGATTGGAGTTAACTCTGGAAATTTGCTTTTCTGATATTTGCCCTCACCCAAGGTGCTTTTCTAGCATTGCAGTGTAATTTTTTCTTTTCATTTACTGTAAACAACAGGTTAACTATTTTGTTAATTTGCCTGTGAAGCCACCCATATCCGTGTATTAATTGGTTTAACTTTTTTATCCATACAGATGTTTAAAAGTCCATTAACTACATGTAAAGTTAACTAATGACTGTCTAAGGTATCTTAAAGTTGCTTAGCCAAGCTTTGGCATCACTTTAATAAATGGACATACTGTAGCTGTACAACTTTGGATAAAAGTGTCTGCCAAGCAAATACATGTAAATTTAAATGTAACGTGACTTATGTTACTTTTGTCGCATAAGGGGCAATTACTGAATCACTAAACAATTTCATACATCAAGGCTATCACAGGAAGCAATCAGTAAATTGCCATGGCGTAAGTCAACAAAACAAAACAAACAAAAAAAATGTCCCATATTAAAACCTAACATAATTCCTGGGAACATCAGGGGTTGTTAGCAATGATAGCAATTACCAGTCTAATCAAAATCACTAGGTGAAGCATGAAGGATGTCACTTAACACACAATTCTAGCAAGTGAACCAATCAAAAGATTCCAGGGTAAACACAAATAGATGTCTACAAGCAGCTTGATCATTTTGCAGCCTTTTAATCATTGACTTAGGAACCATCAAGCACATGTCAAACTCATTCATTTGTTCATATTACTGCTGTGATGTAGTAATTACAATATAAGTATCCTGAGATTCCCATAACTGAAGCCTGCATTGTCATGACCTTTCAATGGTGAGTCAATGGTGAGTCCAAAGTACTGTCCTCCAGTCGTGGGCATTGCAAACATAATAATTTGCAGACATAGTCATGATGATGATTTACAATGCTTGTTTTCATACAGATTGAACCATGTTGGCTTAGACAGCATGCAGGGACTGGTATACCTACCAGGATGGACTCCCTTTCCTTCATCTTGCTGGCAAGGCCTGGTGACAAATAGGCAAGAAGAGTGACATGGTGTTTCTTGCTTAAGCCAGGCGGTCCACAGAAGATGCCAGTATCAAAGTGGGTATGCTGGCATCCTGGCTGGGTTGAACCAAGGAACATTACCTGGCCGGCAGGCCAGTGTAACTGAAGGAAAAGTGAGACAACCTGTCAGGGTTTCATGCTTCCCTGACATGTTAGTTGATAGTCTCACTAGTATGGAAATCCACAAGGCATGCTGGGAGCAGTAGTCTCATGGGGCAGCATTGTTGCATTTCATGTGTGGTGCCAGGACTGTGACCCTAATTTGTGAGGCTTCCACATGACCCGGAAGTGCTTCCTATGAGCCATGCCGTGGCACCAGATCTCTGATAAAAGGAGCTGCCTCACACTGGCAAGTTGGAGTCAGATGGAAGAAGGACAAAGCTTGCCTGTGAGGTGTGAAGGAAGAAAAGAAGTGAGAGAAAAAGTATATTGTGCTTCTGCATATGTTTGAGAAAACTGGTGGAGGTATTTTTGGTTAATTAATTATTATTTAAACCCAGAACATGTGTCTGTGGAGTTGTGTCTGGGATGCTGAAACTGCCTCTACAGGTCATAGTGCATTTTTAAATGTTTTGTTTCCTATGTGTAAAATTCATTTAACAATCATTATTCGTATATATCTGTTGAGTTCCGAGTTCTCTTCAGGCTTATGTGTATCAGAATCAATGGGCATCTAAATAAAATGATTGGTTTAAGATGTATTGATTTTGTAAAAAAATATGAAATCTAGGTTTTCTGGTCCTCTTCACTGTCCTTGACTATGTCTCTATTTTACACTGTTTCTGCATTCAATCTCCTGGTTGTACCTTTTTATTAGAACATTTGAACACTCTAGACCAGGGGTGTCGAACTCCAGTCCTGGAGGGCCACAGTGGGTGCAGGTTTTCATTCTAACCATCTCCTTAATTAGTGATCAGTTTATGCTGCTAATTAACTTTTGCCTTTGTTTTAATTGACGTGACTCAGACCCCTTTGTTGTTTCTTTTTCCTTAATTAGCAGCCAAACAATAATGAGACACGAAACAAGCTGCCACATGACCAGCTAACCTGTGCCCATCACACAATAGCAGAAAATAAAGAAAGGTGAAAATCTCAGTAAAACAGAAAATCAACAGTTTTGGAAATGTCTGCTGTGGCAGAATGAAACAAGCCATGAAATTAAATGACAGGTTTAATTAAAAGCAAGAATCAGCATCTCATTAAGAAACTGGTTGGAGTCTGAATCCCCAGTTTAATTGGTCATCTGTTTACTCATTTCACGTCTCATTTCTGTTTGGCTGTCATTTAATGAAGACAAGAATCAATTCAGGGGTTAGGCTTAAAAACAGGGCTAAAGAAAAGAAGTTAATTAGCAGTGAAAACTGGTCACTTATTACGAAAAGGGTTAGAATGAAAACCTGCAGCAACAGCGGCCCTCCAGGCCTGGAGTTTGACACCCCTGCTCTAGACCATAACAGACCAATCAATCCAACAAAGCACAACACTCCTATCCACTGAATTTGAAAGTCCCTATAGTCTTACTGCCTACCACCAAGTGTCTATGGTTCTCTGTGTAAAGGAAAACTTCCTAATGTTTGTGTGAAACTTACCTTTAAGAAGTCTCCAACTGTGTCCCCTTGTTCTTAATGAATTCATTTTAAAATAACAGCCCACTGTAGTAATTCCCTTCGAAATTTTAAACACTTCAATCATGTCACCTCTTAATCTTCTTTTGTTTAAATTGAAAATGCTCAGCTTTTAATTTTTCTTCATAATTCATCCCCTGTAGCCCTGGAATGAAACTAGTCACTCTTCTCTGGTCTTTTTCAAACACCAATATGTCCTTTTTGTAGCCAGAGACCTAAACTGCACACAGTACTCCAGATGAGGCCTTAGTATTACATTATAAAGCTTGAGCATAACCTCCTTGGACTTGTACTCTACACATTGTGATATATAACATAAAGTTCTTTTAGCCTTCTTAATGGCTTCTGAACACTGTCTGGCAGTTTATAGTGTCGAGTCCACTACAACTCCTAAATCCTTCTCTTAAAGTGTACTCTTGATTTTCAAACCTCCCATAGTGTATTCAAACTTAATATTTTTATCTAAACTCCCTGCCCCTCCAACACTCTAGTTTAAAAATCTTCGACTAACCTACTCCTATGCCTCCCCATCTCATTGGTGACCCTCCAGTTCAGATGTAACCCTTCATGGTGTAACAGGTCCCATCTGTTCCAAAAGGAGTCCCAATGCCCCATAAACCTATACCCTTCTATCCTGTACTAAGATTTGAGCCACGTGTTAAGCATTCTAATCCCTTTAAGCTTACTTGGACTGGCACATGGCACAGGCAGAACTTCAGAGAAAGACTACCTTGTCAGTTCTGCACCTCATCCTGCACCTATCTCTTTAAATATGGATTGCAGAACTGACAGACTACCCTAATACATATAATTTGTTCCAACAGTGACAATGACAACTGGATCCACCCAGGCTTTGACCAAGAGCCTATACATCCTTCCACCCTTTTTAGCTCAGTTTATTTCACAGTGCATAACAGAGTGAATGATCTTATTTCATTTAAGCTAATCAGGCTATAACAAATCTTTTATTTTTTCAACCATGACTGAATGTTTGAATGAACAAGTTCTTGAATACAGGTGTTTATGGCTTTATTATCTGAAACTAATCCTTCAGGAATGGAGTACCTAACAAAATGTGTGTAGCACAGTGATAATTTATATGAAAGTTTATGGTTATAGATTACCAGGTGTAAAATCTACATAACAAGAAGGCAAGGTAGTGAGTATACAACCAAAGGAAGTTACAATTTATTTTTTTCCAGTTTAGAGATGAGCTTTTCTACAACAATCAGTTCTTAGTCAGTGTTACTATGTCACCCTTGGGCCAATCAGATGTTAAGGTGTGTTGTTTAAGCCATACTATCAGATTATTTTATGAACAGAAGACCCAATCATGTGTGATGAAATATCTTCAGTGTATGGGCTTTGAAGATGAGCAGGACTGGCTTAGTTGCCCATTCTGTGTACCCACTGCATATTAGTCCACTATGAAAAAGCTTAGAATTTGATCTAATTTGAATTGGAATTAGAACTTGATTTGAAAATTTAAATTATATTCTCACTTCTTGGTCTCACCTCTTCTAATGGCCCATTATGCTGGAGTGTAGGATGCTAACTCCTCATGTGATTAACCATTACACAAACTAGTATACCTGTATCTGCACTTTGATGCCCTTTCTTTCAAGTAATGGCCTAATCTGAGACAGTTTAGCTTGTCTCTCTTCTGTTTTCCTCTTACCAATATATGTGACAAGCTCAAAACCATGAATTGTATTCTTTAACATCTCTCCAATAATTCCATTTGCCATCACATTAAAAAAACATTTTTAAACATGAACATGTGGGTAGCCCACCAAAGATGACAGTTTAAATCTGTATAATAATTTCTCTGATGTAAAATGTTCCCTGTTTGAGAATTACCAGTCTGCTAGCTACATTTGACTTTCATTCTCACACTTGCAACACAGTTCTACAATTTCCCAGAAATATTTTCTCAAATGCATAATATGGATAGTAACTAGAAATGTCTTTAAGCAAAGAAATGAATAATGTTGTTTTTGACATACCAGGATAAAAGGTCAACTGTAGTTCAAAATCTGAGGCTGCACTGTTTCAAAAACCAAGATCAAAAGGTCAGATTACCACAGAATCAATCTACATACAAAAATTCTGTTCTTCTTCATGATCTGGGTAAATGAGACTGCTGTCACTACTTTCTTGAGTTACCACCAATTGCTACTACTGAAAACAGTTTGCCGATTGTGTGTGTGAGAAAGAGACAGAGAAAGAGAGATGGAGAGAGAATATCCATCTTAGTAGGCTGTAGCTTGTGGCTCACCAACATTTAGAGTCTGATTTTTGTTTTGTTTGGATTAGTGCATCACAATAAATACAAAACAATTACATCATCAGTTTCATTTCTTAAGTGATGGAGTTTTCAAAGTATCAAATATGACTGTAGTCAGTTAAATAAGTATCCTAATTGAACACTTTAATTGAGTCTTTAGAACACAAGGGAGAACCAAGCATGAAAGTCAAGGGAAAAACAGTCAAAGCAAAATTCTCTTTTTCTTGTCATTGCATCTCTTTTTTCTGTTTTTTCAGGCACTCGGGCAGACTTTCACCTTCCATCAGATAATGCAAAGCTCAAGGAAGGAATTAGAGCAAATCACCGGCTTTCAAATAAAATGATACCTATGATGTCAAAATGCATGCAATAAAATTTACTTGCAGAGATTCAGAGTGCTTCCTAATGAAATCATCATTCTACATCCATAAAGTGCTAAGTAAGGCAAAACAAAACACAAATAAACAATCATTTGATTAAAAAAAAGCAAAAAGTAAAAAAAAGCATACTGAAAATAATTTGACAATAGAGTCACCTATATTTGATCATGATTTTCTCTTGATAAAGTACCACATGGAAGCCAGCAACCAAACTAAATGAAGTGACTAGATGATTAGAAAATTGGCTTAAACACCGAAAGCAAAGGATTATTGTGAAAGGAACCTTTTTAGAATTAGGTGATGTTAAAAACTCTTCTTCAGTGATCAGTTTTGGGGCTGTTGATCTTTTTAATATTCATTAATTATCTCAATGAGAATATACATAACAGCCTGGTTATGTTTGCCAAAGACACCAAATAAGGTGGGATAGCAGACAGACTTAGGGGTTAATGTAAGTAACTAAGTGGCACAATACTCAAATCTAATTGCATTTCCCAATAATGAAGTAGTGTAACATGTTACAGTTATCACATTATAGGTACCAATTTAAATGAAATAAATGTCTTGTAGAGCAGGCATTCTATCTCACTTATCATTCGAGGAGGAGGTGAGTGTGTTGACCCGATCTGTTTCTCTGCCCAATTGGCACTGTACATGTGCAATATTTTTACTTAGACGTAGACTACATTGACTATCACAATGCTGCTAGATCTGTAACGGAGATGGGTGTTATTTCACAACAATACATTTTTGTATGAGTGTGGGTGGATATATATGTAGTTCATTTTACTTCAGGATTGTATTGAGATTGACTTTTTTTATTATGTAATGAAGACTTCATGTTTTACTTTGAAAGGTAACAATGCACTGAAAAAAATTGTTTAATGTAATGTACCTGGGAACTTTAGAGTTAATGCATATAGCTACATGTATGTAATGTAGTTAATTACAAACTGTATCACCACATGACTTTTTCAATAGTGCAAAAAGCACAAAGGCAGGAGACACACAGATACTTATTTATTGCAGGTAGCTACTCCACACCCTGATCAATAAGTGCTTCTATCTGCTGGCCATTATACTTACTGACTCCATGTTTGCAAGCATTTGAGTGATTAAGTCAGTTTTATTTTTAATTATTACTTTTTTTTAGGAATTCATTTGTGAACTAAAGGCCTCTAATAGCTGGTTCATATTTTTAAATGTTGGATAATGTATGTCATTTAATTTTCTTGTTTGACTAGTAACTTCATTTTCACTGTTGTTGGTTATTTCCTCTTTATTAAATAATGAAAGGACATATGGGTATCATCCTTTCATAGTGGTACATTTTTACATGGGTATAGATAGTAACATAAAAGTAATTAGTTTGAAATGTGATCACCTTCTCCATTAAGTATTGTGTAAAGTAACCCCTTTACAATTTGAGAGGAGTAATTAGTAATTTGGGTTGATATATGGCAGGTGAAATTTAATCTAAATAAAATGTTACATGTAGAAAGAAAAAATGTTAGATTTAATTGCACAATGGTGGTGGGCGGATCTAACATTTAAAAGTACATCTCCTGCGAGGAGTTAGACGTCTTACTGGATTCTACACTGTCTATATCCAAACAGTTTACAAAAGCCATTCAGAAGTCCAATTGGATATAATAGGTTATATAGCCCAATGTGCTGTACAGTGCACGAGTCATAGGAGGTTATATTCAATGTACACAACTCACTAGTGAAGCCTTATCTGAAATAACATATACATTTCCACACAGCCAAAAAAGTATAGCAGCAGCACTAGAGAAAGCCCAGGGTAGCGAGGATAGACTGTCACCAGGACTTTGGGGTAACATTTATGAGGAAAGACTGAGAGAGCTAAGCCTTTTCAGCTTAAGAGGTGACATGACTGAAGTGTTTAAAATTATGAAGATAATTAGTACAGTGGCAGTTATTTTAAAATTGATTTTTCAAAAAAACATAGGACACCGATGGAAAATGGTTAAGGATAAATTTCACACAAATTGTAGACAGATGCTTTTTATGCTCAGTCAACTGTAAATATGTAGCATAATTTACCAAGTAAGTAGGTAGATAGTACTACTTTGGAGATCTTCAAAGCACAACTGGATGATATTTTGCAAAAGTCCATTGGATGTCCTTGCAGGTGACGCAGTGGTAGTGCTGCTGCCTCGTAGTAATGGGTTCCCATCCCTACATGAAGAGTGCTTTGAGTAGTGAGAAAAGCACTACAGTATATAAATGTAAAGAATTATTATTATTATTAATGGAGATTGATGGACTATGATAAGCTGCATGAAGTGTTCACATTCAGATTGCTCACAAGTTTACACAACAGCATGATCATATAGTCCCAGATCCTGATAAATAATTGAGTTACTGCTACTTGCCTAGTGCCCAATGCTGCCAGGATCAGCTCCTTCTGCTCACAACCCTGAACTGTATTAAGTCAGTTTGAAAAAGAGTGGACAAATGGATTTGTGCTTCATTTTTTATTATATTAAATTAGTAATACTGTGTTGTGTAATTTAATTCCACAACATGAGCATTTACAGCATATTAAATTTACATTAAGCAATAAAGTATATTTTATCTTATCAGAATTATAACCTTGATCTTTGATTTAAATGTGATGTACTATCACATATCATGCTATGAAAAACGAATTCTGTAGTTAGCTTTAAATAATAATATTACATAGAGTTTCATTTTGTTTTTCTTTTTGGAGGTTGTTGAATGATGTAAATCATTAAATAAGATAATGTACCTACATTGTGATTTTAAAATTTGAAAAGAGCCCAAGAACTAAATAAAGAGATTTTGGAATGAGTGGCACTTTCAAAACATATTTAACTATTTTCCACAATTTATTAATTGCTTTATTTATATTTTCTTTATATTTGCATTATGATCTACCAATAGGTTTCAGTCAAAATTATTGATTATAGTAAGGGCAATAAAGTGCCCTTAAAAGTGGAACAAAGAGTTTTTTTCAGTTGTTTGCATAATACTACTTTTATGTGCAATAGTAGAAGAGAAGATCAGTATAATAAAACATTAATTTTAAGTCTATCTTGCAACTGAGACTTTTCTCAAAATATACCTAATTTGTACAGATAAAAACAATACTTAAGTCAAAAAAGCAAATGTAAAAAGTTTACATGAGCTTATTAGCATATACTTACAGTAAAAGCTGAGTTATCCACACCATTAGGTTTTTTGTCAGGAGCCATCACTTGAAAATTGTTGATTGTTTATAATCAATTTTTCAAAAAAGCAAGAAAAGAAAAACAAAGTATAAAATGTACCAGCCTTGTGCCTTTATACGATAAAGTCTGGCTGCTTCTCATGTGAGGCTGATTACACAGTTCATACTCCAGTCTCTAGTGAAGGATTAATCTGATCTTGTTTTTCTTTGTGAAATAATTTAACTCTACCCACACCCCCTCCAAACACATGCATTCTTCTGCACACAAACAAACGTTAACATAATTAACATTTAATGGAAGGGATTAGTACTTTCTCACTGGTGAACATAAATTGTCACTTTAGCAAAATTAAATAGATTGTGAGTGTAGACAATACAATACGTCCTAACAATAAGAAACAAAGGTCAAATACTCTTTGTTTACAACATTTTAGCCATAGTATTATCATACTATGAGCTCTCATTATACATGCTGAGAGAAACTATTTTAATGTGCAGGTACTACAAGTCTTCATGACTAACAGAAGGGTACTTTTCTAGAATGTGGGATTTACCCTTCAGAAAGTGACTGTAACTATCTGCGTAAGCAGGACTGTCTCCATTAAGGGACAATCCTGGATGAGTCAGCATTTACCCCCAATTTTAAAAAAAAAAAGTTATGAAGCACAAGTGTAAATTAAAATGTATAGTGAAGTGGACATGCTCGCTTTTATTGTGGACCAAATGGATCAAATACCAACAGATATTAGCATCACAGATTTTATGAACTTCTTCAATGAGAAAATTAAATTAAAAATATAAGATCCCAGATCTCAGAATCACAGTGCAAACCACATACTAGCCTGTCAGATCCTGTCTCACACTGCATTCAACACTTTAGTAATTTTAATCCTGTAACTGAGCAGGAAGTCTTGACTTTAATTTCTAAAATGAAACCTACTACTTGTTCCCTAGACCCAGTGCCAACAAAACTAACAAAAAGTACAACGGGTGTTGTTGCAGCACCTATTTTTAGCATTATCAATACAGTAGTTCATAATTGCATGGCACAGTACCTGATGCCCTAAAAGTGTCAGTCATCAAACCATTACTTAAAAAGTACATACTTAATAATTATAGACCTATTTCAAATTTACCCTTTCTCTCTAAAATACTAGGAAAAAGTAGTTGCCAGTCAGCTTCAGTCACACCTTATGCATCACAATCTACTTGAAAAATTCCAGTCTGGTTTCCGCACTGGTCATAGTACAGAAACGGCACTAACGCAGGTTGTAAATGATATTCTGATATCCTCTGATGAAGGAAACTCCACTGTAATTATGTTGTTAGACTTAAGCGCAGCATTTGACACCATTGACCATTCTATTTTACTGCACAGGCTAGAAAATGAAGGTGGGGTTACAGGCACTGTGCTCGCTTGGTTTAGTTCTTATTTATCAAATCGATTCCAATATGTACAGAAATGTGCTGACAGTACTCCATCATTATACACAGAACTGAGCTATGGTGTCCCGCAGGGCTCAGTACTGGGACCTCTGCTGTTTTCACTTAACATGTTTTCACTGGGATCTATCATTAGGAAACATAATGTTAATTTTCACTCGTATGCAGATGACACCCAGTTATACCTTTCTTGTAGATCAAATGAAGTTTCTCCAATGTTGTCTTTAATTAGATGTGTTAGCGAATTAAAGGAGTGGATGGATGAGAACTACCTTAAAACATAGATAATACAGAGATGTTAATTATTGGAGGGAATGATGCTGATCACAATAATATTTTGTCATCATTTAACTCAGTTGGAATCACCATTAATTTTACTGAATCAGCCCGCAATCTAAGAGTTATCTTTGACACTAGCATGTCATTTTAAAGCGCACATTACAAAGTTGTTCAAATCATGTTTCTTCAATCTTAAAAATGTTGGAAAATTAAGGCGCTTTCTAAATAAACAGGATTCTGAGAAATTAATTCATGCATTTTTTTAGTAGGATTGACTACTGCAATGTGGTGTTCCTTTGGATGTTCAAACTGTTCTTTATATAGCTTCCAGTTAATCCAAAATGCTGCTGCAAGAATTATTACAAGAACAAGAAAATACGAACACATAACTCCAGTTCTTAAATCCTTACACTGGCTCCCGGTTAAGTTTAGGGCAAATTTCAAAATCTTCCTTTTAACATATAAAGTCTTAAGTGGCCAAGGTCCGGCTTACTTGTCTGAACTTATCATGACTTACAAACCTGAGCGCACATTAAGATCTCAAGATGCCGGTCTGCTTATGATTCCAAGGATTAATAAAATAACAGTGGGAGGTCGAGCTTTCAGTTACAGGGCCCCTAAACTGTGCAATGGTCTGCCTGCTACTATAAGAGATGCCCCTTCGGTCTCAGCTTTCAAATCCCATCTGAAGACTCACTACTTCAGTTTAGCATATCCTGACTAGAGTTTCCCTGAGGGTGATCCAGCTCATAAGATCCTCATTGTCGGGACCCGAGTGGTCCACGTAACACCTGGCTGCAGCAGATAGAAGGTCATTTTCTGGAGGGTGGGACTGGACCGTGTGTCTGCCTGGGGGGTTGCCAACTGGGATCCCGAGTTGTTTTGTCGCGTAGTGGATGCGGCAATGCACTGTACCAGTACATGCTCCCCAACTTGACTTGACTTGACTATTATTATAAGCAGAGATGTGTGTCTTTAATGTAATAAAAATAAAAAAACTGTTGAAGAGCATGTTAACCTAACACTATTTTAAGTCTACCCCTCATTTTAAAATTCTAATAGTGCTTAACATACAATGACTAAACCATCAGGCTGACAATAATCCTCATACCATTAAGATTTGATGTGTGCCCACTATGTGAAAAAACTGTAAACTGGGAAGGCCAGGTTTCTATTCCAAATAGAGAATGAGCTATAGTAAACACAAAAAGCAAACTTAATCTTGGCTACAAAGACTCTGACCACTAAAGGTCATACAAAAAGAATTTCAGAAATTAATAGTGCATACCAAATATGTTTTATTCCTATAACAGACTATTGCATCAGTGTGCAGTATGTCTCTTGCCTTCTTATAACTGGGTCCAAGGGGTTTGTGCAATATAATAACAGAAGGCTTAGACAAAAGTTAATGTAGGTAAGCAATATAAGGGTGTGTGCGCACTCATGTGTCCTGTGCTGAGCTCTTGAGTGCCACAGACATAAACAGACAGAATCAAAAAGGCAACACATATCAGACCTGCATCACTTTGCCATAGTCCCCAGTCTCACCGTCTCACTGTGATAACACAGGAGTAGATCTTATTGTGATGAACCTTGAAATGCTGTGTTTCTAGTATATTCTTCAATTAGGAATTGCAGTAACTTATGTTTGAGTTTTGCAGATATTTTTCAACAGCTGATTTTACCAACTATAGATAGATAGATAGATAGATAGATAGATAGATAGATAGATAGATAGATAGATAGATAGATAGATAGATAGATAGATAGATAGATAGATAGATAGATAGATAGATAGATAGATAGATAGATAGATAGATAGATAGATAGCACTTTACAGACAAAAGGACATAGAGGTGCTTTGGTGCAGAAAAAGTCAATAACCAGCTCTCTACCTGATTCCTATATTGTTTCATCTCTCTTGTCCATACAGCTTATTAGTGTAAAATCGTCAGAACATTTCTGCAAGTGACATAACGTGGTGTTATATTTATAGCCCAGGTTGCACATGTTGAACACAAACGGTGACAGGACTGTTCCTTGTGGTGCCACAGTTTTGCTCATGTCCACATTAGCAACACAGTTCTTGAGACTCACAAGTTATGGTCTGCCAGATAGAGAGCCCATTATCCAGTACACCATGGACTTATCTAATTGCATATGCCTTACTCCTGGAAAGGGATGGCTGGTGTTGAAGGCACTGGAGAAATTAAAAAACATAATAGTCATAGTGCTGTGTGCTTTGTCCAGATCTGAATAAGCTTGTGGAACAGATATATAATTGTATTTTCCACTCTAATCTTAGGCAAGCAGCAGTGGGTCAAAGTAGTCTTTTATAAGAGGAATCATATTATCCAGTACCAGTCTCTCTGTCTTCCCATATTAGACAAAATCAATGCAGTATTACAATAGTGTCAAGGTTTATCAAGTTTAAACCACCTCTCTCTAATGTCCAAAATACCACATTATCTGAACACACTATGACTCACTATGAGAGTTGACACTTCATCCAACTTATTTGAAAGTGAATGAACATCCCTGTTATAGTCGATGGCAGGCTAGTTTTGAACACTTTCCACCTTGCATTTATTCTTGCTCTAGCTCTTTGCCCTCATTATTCAGATGAACAGTTACGCCTATAAGGCATAAGGCTCAAGTAATCAGGATTAAAATGCTAGCAGATGATTATGGCAGTTTTTAGTGAACCCCTTGCTGTGATTTCTGCAAAAACAAAAAACAAAAAGGGGAGAAAGGCACAAAGAATTGGACACACCCCAGGCAACCTATCCCAAAACTCAAATGGCAACCTTCCTGTCTACACATCCCCAAAACTAGGGCTAAGGCATTTTAATTGTCAAATTATCCACAAAGAAAGAAAGGAAAAAAACAATAAAAACCTATGGTTCACAAAAACTACATAAAGTTCCTTTAATATTTTAAAGTTGTTTTTTTTTTTTAAAGTCAATGAAATACAGAGTAAGAGCAAAAACAGAAAGGAGCCTAAAAGGTTATGCCCAAAAGGCAAACAAAATCGATCTTTAACCTTTAACAAGCCACAGTTCATAACCGAAAAAATCAAGACAATAAAGCACTTACAAAATCAAAAATGAGAAAGATGGACATATATAGTGCAACACCAAAGTGCTGTCTAGTTGTAGCTGTGGTCTTTTAAAGATCTAAGTGAGATCCCACAGTTCCTTTAGGCTTAACTTAAAGACAACAAGGAATATATAAACAAAAACTAATAGATACAGAAACAATATAACACAATAAATCATAGCTAATAAACAAAACAATATTCATTGAGGAGAAGCCAGGATATACAATTTTATATTTCCAATAGAACAAAAGAAATAAATAAAAAGGAAAGAGACTTGGATGATTGATGAAACCTAAGCTTTTGTTTGATAGCAAACCAGCATTAGGGTTTGTGTCCTCTGCTTTACTATAGAATCCCCAGGAGGGAGTTGGCTCGAGGTCTCCAAGACTGTGACTGTGACTGATAGCTTTCCAAGAAACCCCAGGAGGTTTATTTTCTGCATGGTTGTTGCCACGTGGAATGTTTGTTTTCCTCTCCTCCATTGTCAACTGGCTATAGTTCAATGTTAATGTTAATGGACAGGTATTGTTAAGCTCCATTTATGTTAGTCAGTTTGAAACTGCTTTGTTTTACTGCATGTTTTGAAAAATATGTGTCTCTACATGTATATATTATGTTATAATAAGAGTTTGTAATTGCATTTTACCTGTGAACTTGTTATGACACTCTGAGCCTACACTCAGTGAACAGTTCTACACAAAAATAAACTGAATTCGAGTGTCAATCTGGTATTTTCACTTTTCATATTCTTTAAAAACTATGTTAATTAAGCTTAAAATTATTTTTCTATATAAATATATAAAAGAAAGTCATCATGACTTTTTATTTATCATTTAACATCATGAGTATCCAGAACTTGTATGTGAAGACAAATTTTCTCCTAGAATTAGAAACATGTCTGACTTATCCATGTTGAAATGCTTCAAACATATATTTGTGATGGACAGTACCCATGGGCTGGCACCCCATATATAATGGGTGCTGATGCATTACCTGACATAGAAGCCAGGAGGAAGGGAAAATGGAACGTACATGTTCTGTCCAACAGTTTGGCAAAAGATACCAATACTATGAAGAGTGTGTTGACATCCTGCTGGACATGGAGGCCAGTACATTGGAAGGACAACGGGAGACAATGGAATGTGGCTATGGTTTTCCCTGGTACACTAGATAACAACACCCCTGGGCATTGATACCCAAATGAAGCTGCTCAACCTCATCCAGGCATGTCGGAGTCTGGTGGAAAAAGGACAGAACCTGTCTGAGAAGGGTGGAAGAAAACAAGAGAGAGAAGAAGTAAATTGTATTTGTGCTCACATATAACACACCTGCGGCGTTATTGTCAAAGAAATTACTATTTAAACTCGAAACATGTGTCTATGGGGGCGGCACGGTGGCACAGTGGGTAGCGCTGCTGCCTCGCAGTTAGGAGACCCGGGTTCGCTTCTCGGGTCCTCCCTCCTTGGAGTTTGCATGTTCTCCTCATGTCGGTGTGGGTTTCCTCCGGGTACTCTGGTTTCCTCCCACAGACATGCAGGTTAGGTGCATTGGCGATTCTAAATTGTCCCTAGTGTGTGTGTGTGTGTGTGTGTGTGCCCTGCAGTGGGCTGGTGCCCTGCCCGGGGTTTGTTTCCTGCCTTGCGCCCTGTGTTGGCTGGGATTGGCTCCAGCAGACCCCCTTGACCCTGTAGTTAGGATATAGCAGGTTGGATAATGGATGGATGGATATGTGTCTGTGGAGTTATATCTGGGGTTTGGGGTGCTGCAATGCCCCCTACAGGTTACACTGCAAAAAATGAAATCTAAGCAAGTGAAAAGTATTTATATCATGACATTAAATCTTTTTTTCCTTATTGTAAGAATTATTGACTTGTCAAAAAATCTGTATTTACAATTATTTACCATGTTTTGAGAAATCCTGTCAAGTAAATTTTGATTACCCCATTGGCAGATTTCTTTGCTAAATAAAAGCAAAACAACTCTCATTTAAAGTTTCTTTGTCTAGTTTTTGCATATGCATTTTTTGCAGTGTACATAGTCTATATTACTGTAGATCCTTGTACTAAACAATTCATTTTATTACAAGAATTCTGTATATGAATGATGCTATACTCTACAGTTTTAGTTATGCTTTATGCAGGCTTTCTTAAACATACATGTTTATTTTCTATACATTACAGGTATTTTTTTGGTGCATACCTTTTAATTTTCAAAGACAGCTTTAAATTTCATAAAATATCTTAAGCAATATGTTATTAAGCAAAACATAGCATCTAATTTACTTACTGGTATTTATTGTTTTAGTATCTTCTGTTTGTGATATGGATTAATATGACTTTTGTGTACATTTTCTAACATAGTTTTTATTTATTTTTTTAAAACAATCATGTTTGCAGTTTTTTAATACAATTGATATTACAGTGATCCCTCGCTATATCGCGCTTCGCCTTTCGCGGCTTCACTCCATCGCGGATTTTATATGTAAGCATATTTAAATATATATCGCTGATTTTTTGCTGGTTCGCGGATTTCTGCGGACAATGGGTCTTTTAATTTCTGGTACATGCTTCCTCAGTTGGTTTGCCCAGTTGATTTCATACAAGGGTCGCTATTGGCAGATGGCTGAGAAGCTAGATTGCTTACTTTTCTCTCTCTCTTGCGCTGACTATCTGTGATCCTGACGTAGGGGGTGTGAGCAGGGGGGCTGTTCGCACACCTAGACGATACGGACGCTCGTCTAAAAATGCTGAAAGATTATCTTCACATTGCTATCTTTTGTGCAGCTGCTTCCTGAAACGACATGCTGCACAGTGCTTCGCATACTTAAAAGCTCGAAGGGCATGTATTGATTTTTGACTGAAAAACAAACTGTGTCTCTCTCTCTCTCTCTCTCTCTCTCTCTCTCTCTCTCTCTCTCTCTCTCTCTCTCTCTCTATCTCTATCTCTCTGCTCCTGACGGAGGGGGTGTGAGCTTCCGCCTTCAACAGCTTTGTGCCGCGGTGCTTCGCATACTTAAAAGCCAAACAGCCCTATTGATTTGTTTGCTAGAGATTGTTTTCTCTATCTATGTGACATTCTGTGCTCCTGACACGCACTCCTTTGAAGAGGAAGATATGTTTGCATTCTTTTAATTGTGAGACAGAACTGTCATCTCTGTCTTGTCATGGAGCACAGTTTAAACTTTTGAAAAAGAGACAAATGTTTGTTTGCAGTGTTTGAATAACGTTCCTGTCTCTCTACAACCTTCTGTGTTTCTGCGCAAATCTGTGACCCAAGCATGACAATATAAAAATAACCATATAAACATATGGTTTCTACTTCGCGGATTTTCTTATTTCGCGGGTGGCTCTGGAACGCAACCCCCGCGATGGAGGAGGGATTACTGTAAATGTGTTACTTTTACATAACATTGTTTATACCAAAATTGCATAATTAAAAGTAATATTTTACCCACATCTTGCTGATTAAAACACTGATTTCTGTGCAGCGCTTCTAACTGAAATGTAAATACTTTATATGTTTAAACTCTTTGTTTTATAACATTTTTGGCAGTGTTAAAATATGTCAGTTAAAATGAAAAATTGTATTATGATACTAAGCAGTGAAGTTGCAAAAATCTGTTGACTGGTAGCTCTGTTATTGTGTCCTAAAATGGGATGTCCCAGGGATGTTACAAGACAGACAGCCACTCTCATGTTAACAGTACCTGAGCCCTCAAAAACTGGCAAGAGGCAGTAACTCCTTGTGATTCTCTGAAGTGTCTGCAGCCTGGCATCATCCATTTGACAGGGCATTGATAGTCATGAAAAACAAAACTGGCGCAGAATGCATTGTGCTTTTATTTTCAAACAAAGTATCCATAGTGCACTGCTATTGAAAATTCTTTATTAATAAATAATCTATACAAAAAATGTGTGTGAGGATAAAACCAATAAATTCCATATATATATCCATTAAAAACCCAGGAATAAAATCATATTCAGGGTCATCTCTTCCCTTGCCTCTTCCCTAGTACTCTTTCCCTCACTCTCTCTTTCTCTCGATTCCCCTCTTCAACCTCCTAAGGTCCCTCAGCGACACCCTCTCATCCCAGCCACCACAGTGAGTTCCACCTGAAGCCAATCCTTTGCCGTCTACAGGTTTTCACAAGCCCTGCTCATTCCTGCTCTTTAACTCATCAAGGGCAATTCTCTCCTGTAGCAATGTTCCCTTCACTGCGCCAAGGGTTTTCCTGATTTCTTTGTCCTCCTACTCTTACACTCCCATCTGATCCTGCTTTCTTTTTCTGTTTTCATTCTTTCTATTTCTCTCACCATTCCAACTACTCAGACTCCTTTTTACCCAGGCTAGTGTAGGTCATGTGCTTATTGACCCACAGAACTGCTAAAGAGGGATTGGAGTGCAAGTTATTCATCAACACGTTTGTAACTAATCACACTAATACTTTCGCCACTCCATGGACAAACGTCTATCCAACATACAATTCCCTGCGCAAGAGACTGAGGGAGACAACAGGAATCAATGATATATATCTGGTGTCAGAACTAAAAATATTATCATTATGGTCAGCAAATGCACCCCTGAAATGAAAATACTGCAAATTTTTTTAAACACATGTGGGGTACAAAGCCAATTAGATCAGGCCACTGATGCAACAGCAGATCTGCATAAATTTTACAGTATGCTTGAATAAAAGTTCAGCCCATGGCTGCTACAGCACTGTGATCCCACACTGCCCTCAAAAAAGAATCATGGGACGCTATGGAAAAAAATATTAGTCTAAGATGGCCACACAGAGAATTTCCAGGAAAATATTCTGCAAATAAAGTCAGTGGTGAATGCAACATATTTGTTTTGAAAAATGCTTCAGTGAATTTCACTGATCGGCACTATTAATAATAGATCCAAGAATAAAACAATCAGAAAGAAGATTCACTTTAATTTTCTCTCCTGTAAGTCCAGTGCATCTTTCTCCCTCATCTCCCCTGTTCAACCAATAGGTTTACTCAGACAGGCTAAGATGCTGACAAATGTGGTTCCCTCTCTAGCTCTCATTCCTGCCACCTCAGTTGATCACTGCTGGGATGTTTGGAGCCAGACCATTATTGTCCTGCCACTGACCTGCAGTGGAGCAGGACCTAAGGAGTGACCTACCCCTGGAGTACCATTCCTCTCACTCCCTCACAGGGACAGCGACTGCTCTACATCCTTTCCACTGGGCCTAATTTTAATTTTTAATTCCCTAATTTTAATTATTTATTTTGTCTTTTTTCTCTTTCTTCATCACGTAAAGCACTTTGAGCTACATTGTTTGTATGAAAATGTGCTATATAAATAAATATTGTTGTTGTTGTTGCACTAACTGCACCCATGCATGTTAAGTACAATTGGAACATTACCTCATCATATTCAACATGACTGCATGGCTTTACACTGGCACACACACACATCCACCAAGTATGAGCTGCACTGTTTTTGTTATTATTATTATTATTATTATTATTATTAACCCAGCTACAGGGGACGCACAAACCAGTGTGTTTCTTCATGCCGGTCCCAAGCCCAGATAAATGGGGAGGGTTACGTCAGGAAGGTCATCTGGTGTAAAATTTTGCCAGATCAATATGCGGACAAAGATACAAATTTCCATACTGGATCAGTCGAGGCCTGGGTTAACAATGGCCGCCATCAGTACTGTTAGCTAATAGGGTGCTGGAGGAAATTGGGCTACTGTTGGCCAAAGAAGAAGAATAAGAAGGAGAAGAAGAGGGGGAGACGAAGGTAAAAAGAGTGCAACTGAGGGTAGAAACTGTTGAATGCTGGCAGTATGACTGGTAAGGGAAAAGAGTTAGCCGAAACGATGGAGAGAAGGAAGGTTGATATACTGTATTTTGCATGCAAGAGACTAAATGGAAGGTCAGGTGGATCAGAGTTGGATTCAAATTGTTCTATCATGGTATGGATGGGAGGAAAAATGGGGTAGGGATAATTCTAAAGGAGCAGTATGTCAAGAGTGTTTTGGAGGTGAAAAGAGTGTCAGACACAGTAATGATTATGAAGCTGGAAACTAAAAGTGTGATGATGAATGTTGTCAGTGCATTTGCCCTGCAAGTTGGGTGTTCGATGGATGAGAAAGAAGATTTTTGGAGTGA
Source organism: Erpetoichthys calabaricus (assembly GCF_900747795.2). Lineage (NCBI taxonomy): Eukaryota > Metazoa > Chordata > Cladistia > Polypteriformes > Polypteridae > Erpetoichthys > Erpetoichthys calabaricus. The sequence continues at coordinate 171,297,728 of NC_041394.2, forward strand.
GTTGGATGAGGTGATGGACAGTGTACCCAAAGGACAGAAAGTGATGATTGGAGCGGATTTCAATGGACATGTTGGTGAAGAGTACAGAGGAGATGAGGAGGTGCTGGGTAGGTATGGTGTTAAGGAGAGGAATGAAGAAGGTCAAAGGATAGTGGATTTTGCCAAAAGGATGGACATGGCTGTGGTGAATACATATTTTAAGAAGAGGGAGGAACATAGGGTAACATAGAAGAGTGGAGGAAGATGCACACAGGTAGATTATATCCTATGCAGAAGAGTCAATCTGAAGGAGATTGAAGACTGCAAAGTGTTGGCAGGAGAAAGTGTAGTTATGCAGCATAAGATGATGGTCTGTAGGATGACACTGGAGATGAAGAAGAAGAAGAGGATGAGAGGGAGGGCAGAACAAGGGATCAAATGGTGGAAGTTGAAAAAGGAAGACTGCAAGGTTGAGTGTAGGGAGGAGGTAAGACAGGCACTGGTTGACAGTGAAGAGATGCCAGACAGCTGGGCAATTGCAGCAAAAGTAGTAAGAGGTACAGTAAGAAGGGTGATAGGTGTGACATTAGGACAGAGGAAGGAGGAAAAGGAAACCTGGTAGTAGAAAGGGGAAGTACAGGAGAGTATACAGAGGAAGAGGATGGCAAAGAAGAAGTGGGATAGTCAGAGAGATGTAGAAAGTAGACAAGAGTACAAGGAGATAAGTCACAAGGTGAAGAGAGAGGTTGTGAAGGCTAAAGAAAACGCGTATGATGAGTTGTATGAGAGGCTGGAAACTCAGGAGGGAGAAAGGGACCTGTACCGATTGGCTAGACAGAGGGACCAAGCTGGGAAAGATGTGCAGCAGGTTAGGGTGATAAAGGATAAAGATGGAAACATACTCACAAGTGAGAGTGAGAGGCTGATGAATGAAGAGAATGAGAGAGAGAGAAGGTTGGATGATGTGGAGATACTGAATCAGTAAGTGCAATGGATCAGCAAGGAGGAGGTAAGGACAGTTATGAAAAGGATGAAGAACGGAAAAGGTGTTGGTCCAGATGATATACCTATGGAAGCAAGGAGGTGCTTAGGAGAGATGGCAGTGGAGTTTTTAACCAGATTTTTTAATGGAATCTTGGTAAGTGAGAGGATGCCTGAGTAGTGGAGAAGAAGTGTAATTGTGCCGATATTTAAGAATATGGGGGAATGTGCAGGACTGCAGTAACTACAGGTGGATAAAATTGATGAGCCACAGCATGAAGTTATGGGAAAGAGTAGTGGCAGCTACGTATGTTAAAAAGGGAGGTGATGATTAGTGAGCACCAGTATGGTTTCATGCCAAGAAAGAGCACCACAGATGCAATGTTTGCTCTGAGGGTGTTGATGGAGAATTATAGAGAAGCCCAGAAGGAGTTGCATTGTGTCTTTGTGGACCTGGAGAAAACATATGACAAGGTGCCTCGAGAGGAGTTGTGGTATTGTATGAGGAAGCTGAGAGTGGCAGAGACGTATGTAAGAGTTGTACAGGATATGTATGAGGGAAGTGTGACAGTGGTGAAAACTGCAGTAGGAGTGACGGATGCATTCAACGTGGAGGTGGGATTACATCATGGATCAGTCCAGAGCCCTTTCTTATTTGCAATGGTGATGAACAGGTTGACAGATGAGATTAGACAGGAGTCCCCTTGACTATGATGTTTGCTGATGACATTGTGATCTGTAGCGAGAGTAGGGAGCAGGTCGAGGAGACCCTGGAGAGTTGGAGGTTTGCTCTAGAGAGGAGAGGAATGAAGGTCAGTAAGAACAAGACAGAATACATGTGTGTGAATGAGAGGGAAGTCAGAGGAATGGTGAGGATTCAGGGAGTAAAGTTGGTGAAGGTGGATGAGTTTAAATACTTGGGATCAACAATTCAGAGTAGCGGGGATTATGGAAGAGAGGTGAAAAAGAGAGTGCAGGCAGCGTGGAATGGGTGAAAAATAGTGTCAGGAGTGATTCGTGACAGACAGGTATCAGTAAGAGTGAAAGAGAAGGTCTACAGGACAGTAGTGAGACCAACTATGGTTTATGGGTTAGAGATGGTGGCACTGACCAGAAAGCAGGAGACAGAGCTAGAGGTGGCAGAGTTGAAGATGTTAAGATTTGCATTGGGTGTGACGAGGATGGACAGGATTAGAAATTATTACATTAGAGGGTCAGCTCAAGTTGGACGGTTGGGAGACAAAGTCAGAGAGGCGAGATTGCATTGGTTTGGATATGTGCAGAGGAGAGATGCTGGGTATATTGGGAGAAGGATGCTAAGGAAAGAGCTGCCAGGCAAAAGAAAAAGAGGAAGGCCTAAGAGAATGTTTATGGATGTGGTGAGAGAGGACATGCAGGTGGTTGGTGTAACACAGCAAGATGCTGAAGACAGGACAGTATGGAAGAAGATGATCCACTGTGACAACCTCTAACAGGAGCAGCCGAAAGAAGAAGATTATTATTATTATTATTATTATTGTGAAAATCCTGCACTGCCACAGACCCATAATGTGCTTCACCACACTCTTGTAGATGACAACAAATATCCCACCTGAGACTGGTGAGATACTGCTGCTCATGAAATAAGACAGAACCTGGCCCATTTGAAAGCTGCTTATGGCTTATCAAATGCAGAGACTGTGATCACCAATGGAGGTGCTTTTTTGGTTCCTAAAATGTGAAAAGTTAGAGATGTCATCTGACCAGTTTGGAAGAGCAATGCGCCTAAGTTGTATATTTACATGAACTTATTTCATATTTTACAAGAGTCTGTAATAAAATATGTCTTGACTAACAAAATTAATTATCCATCTACTTGATCATTTTGTGAAACCATTTTATCCACTTATGTTACACGATACCAGGGATTATCAAACCTGGATTGAAAGCCAGTTCATCACAGGGCACATTCATTAGGAAATTCATATTTGCTGCCAATTAATAAAATATAAATGTTTTATCATAGTGGGAAAAAAGTCAACACATACATGGAAAGAATATGCTAAATGAACACATATTAAAGATGAGCCATAATCTGAACCCACCCTGCTGCTACTAATTATTATACTAATGCTGCAAAATAATTGTATTCAGTTTTTGTTTTTACAAATGTTAGACTGGAACATGTGCATCCATAAAACATGAAACATTTGCTATTACAACCATTATCTATTTCACATCCTGTTTGAGGACATTTTAACACAGTCTTGGTGTTTGAACTACTAAACCAAGCCACTTTACAAAGACAAGGTCAAATTCTGGTACTATTCATTCTGTCTCTAAATAGTTTATCAGTTTGACCTTGTTGTAGACAAATGTTCAGGGGATAGCTTTATAAATAGGATCCTGCCTGTAATTTGTATGTGGTTCACTAACATTCTTGACCCTTTTGAAAGTACAGAGCAGAACATTTTCAATTAAAAATAGCTGCAGGATACTAATTTGGATCACATGAAACTGATTTTCTGGAATGGGATGGTGCACCACATGTTGTATTTTATACCATCTTACACCCCTTACACTTAAAGCACATTGATTTGAAAAGTAACAGTGCATTGAAAGACAAACACAAAAAGTTTGACCTGAATACTTTTTACAAAGAACTTTCAGGTCAGGTCAGGTTAGGGAGCACGCACTGGCAAACTCAGGATCACCAACAGATGCCCCACAGCCGCTGGACCCCATGACCCTGCCCAACACCCAGTCCATGCAAGCATTGAACAGAATAGGAGCAAGAACACACCCCTGACAAACCGGATCAACTGGGAAAAATGCAGAGTTTCTGCCTCCCCTCTGCACAGCACTCACTGTACCAGTGTACAGGCCGGCCATGATATCCAGCACCTTCGGGGGGATGCTGCAAAGTCTCAGGATGTCCCACAGGGCAACTCAATCAACTGAGCTGAACACTTTACAAAAACTGAAAATGGCTGCAAAGAAACTCTGCCAATATTTGCATTTGCACTCCATGAGAACCCTCAGTACCAGGATGAGGTTGTTGGTAGACTTCTTAGGCGTTAAACCAGACTGCACCAGTCACTGGTAGGTGAGCAAGTGATCACGGTTCCTATTGAGGATGACCCTAGCAAGGACCTTACCTGGCACAGACAACAGTGTTATCCCCATGTAGTTGCCACAATCCAGGTGATCACTCTTCCCTTTCCAGATAAGGACGACAAGTCCTGTTTTCCAGTTAATTGGGATGACACCTGTCTCCCAAATGGATGCAAAGATTGCTTGCAATGCCAGGAAAACAGCCTTACCACCAGCCTGGAGAAGTTCACCCCAGATACTAAAGATCCCTGCAGCCTTCCCTACCCTCAGCTGGTTCACCACCTGTGTAATCTCAGTGAGATTGGGTGGTTCACAGCTAAGTGGTGAATAAGCCTCAAGAACCGTGGACCCGGAGATGTCCGATGTCCTAGCCCTAGGATTAGCACTAAACATCTGCTCTAAAGTAGCCAGCCCAGTGGGTCACAATTGCAGAGTCAACCATAAGGACCATTCCATCACCCAACCTGACTGGCACTCTCTGAGAAACAGATTTGGATGTGAGTAATGCTTCAATTCCTCTGTCAGCAGGAAGTGGGTCACTAGACCATAGATGTTGTGTCATTTGCTCACAGATTCCTTGAAAAAATGCCCCCTTACAGTACAGAACTGAGTTGCCATCAAGCTGTGCTCCTCTCAGTGATGTCCAGAGTGGAGTGCCCTGCGAGATGTATCACAACCTTCTGGGAACATCATCCACACAAACACAACCCTCAGCAACCTTCAGGGTTTGTCATGGAAGGTCTCCCACATCACATTAGGATAAGCAGTCACACCCAAGTCTGCAAGTTCCTCACAAAAACTGCATCCAGACTCAGAAACAGCCTTATCTTGGAGTCTGGCCAAGTCCAGCCTCATTCTCCATGCAGATGTCAGCCTACTAGACCTACACTGGATCTTCAGATTAGCAACAAGTCCGTGGTCAGGATTCACAAACTGAGCACTTCTGTGGACACTACAGTTCTGTAGGCGCCTCCAGTTCTCTAGGCGCCTCCAGCATGTGCCCACAAGAATGTTATCAGTCTCCTTCACCAAACCACCAGTATTGGAGTACCAATTACAACAATGTGGCTCACAGAACTGGAATCAGGAGCCAGTGATCTGCAGCTCCTGACCTTTTGCAAAGTTGAGGAACATGGAGCCACTTTCACCACAGTCGCCAGACCCATGCTGACTGACACAATCCTTCTAACTAGCCCTGTCCGTGCCAGTGGTCGCACTGAAGTCACCCATGACCAGAGGAGTGTCACCTTGCAAGCACCTACCAACAACCAAGTGAAATTGTGAATAAAATATTCTCCCTCACTTAGCCATCACTAACCACAGTCAACAGCTACTCCTTGAGTATGACAAACCAATAAAAGGTGTACCCACGTACAGAGATCTGGCCAGTCCCAGGTCTGCGCACCTCTGAGAGTGCTGCCACTGAAATACTGAGTTTATGAAGTTCCTCCAACAGCAGAGGAAGATGATCATCATACCAGAGAGACAAGATGTTCCATGTGCCTACCCGGATGGGCCGCCTCAAATTGGGACCCAAGTGCTGCCATGCAGTGGCCAATGCTAGGGCAACACACCAACTCCGATCCTCAACACACCTGACCCCATTGGCTCTCCAATGGTTTTGACTCTTTCGTGGATGAGACTGCCAAGGGCTTTCCCCCATCCACTTCATAATGCAAGCAATCTTCCTATGGTCTGCTGCAGCAGACATACTCCGGCAGAGAGCAGAAAGGAGTTATGTGTACCGTTTCGGAACTGCGTGGAGTGCCAGTCCTGCCACCAATCCCCAAGATTTGCCTGCAAGTTGGAGGACTGTTTGCTGGGCCAGATGCAGTTTAATGTCATACCCAGAACAGAAAGAACTTCCAAGCAACAGTTTTACTACTCTGAAAACAATGTCACATCTTTCTATTACCATGTATGGGAGCACATACACCAGTGTACAGACATTCTCATGGATAAGAACTACAAAGTCAAGGGTGAAATCTAGCCTCTCTGATGATCATCTGCATACTTGTCTGTGGATTGCTGTGTCCAAATTAACCCCAGATATTAGCCACTTAGCAGCTAAGAAGCAAGCACGCACATCTCACTAACAGTGTTGTGATGAATCAAGTTGTATGGCTCCCAAAGGTGAGTTGAGTTTTATTACTGGTCCTTGGAGTGAAAGGTTTACTGACTCCTGATTTAGGTCATCATACCTCCCCATCTTCATGCTTAATTGTTGTTAAAAATGTGAAGCAACATCTTGCCGGTTAGCAGAAATTACTGAATTTGTTAAAGTAACATAATGAATGTCTTTGAGATAATATCTAATTTAGTTCTATATTGTGGTTTATATATCTTATGTGTTAAAACACTGTGACTTTATTCTGGTTTTGAAAGTTTGGCATTTACAATTCAGTTTATTGTTAACAGTGCCCCTTGCTGAGTACTGGTTTAGAGCACTGTAACAAGTTAAAAGATAAACGCAAACACATTTTATAAATTACTAATTACTGTACATAATGAGTACACAGATTTCTTTCCTCTTCTTTCGGCTGCTCCCATTAGGGGCTGCCACAGCGGATCATCTTCTTCCATATCTTTCAGTCCACGGCATCTTGCTCTGTTACACCCATCACCTGCATGTCCTCTCTCACCGCATCCATAAACCTTCGCTTAGGCCTTCCTCTTTTTCTTTTGCCTGGCAGCTCTTTCCTTAGCATCCTTCTCCCAATATACCCAGCATCTCTCCTCTGCACATGTCCAAACCAACGCAATCTCGCCTCTCTGACTTTGTCTCCCAACCGTCCAACTTGAGCTGACCCTCTAATGTACTCATTTCTAATCCTATTCATCCTCATCACACTCAATTCAAATCTTAGCATCTTTAACTCTGCCACCTCCAGCTCCGTCTCCTGTGTTCTGGTCAGTGCCACTGTCTGCAACCCATATAACAAAGCTAGTCTCACTACCATCCTGTAGACCTTCCCTTTCACTCTTGCTGATACCCATCTGTCACAAATTACTCCTGACACTATTTCCACCCATTTCACCCTGCCTGCACTCTCTTTTTCACCTCTCTTCCATAATCCCCGTTAATCTGAATTGTTGATCCCAAGTATTTAAACTCATCCACCTTCACCAACTTTACTCCCTGCATCCTCACCATTCCTTTGACTTCCCTCTCATTCACACACATGTATTCTGTCTTGTTCTTACTGACCTTCATTCCTCTCCTCTCTAGAGCAAACCTCCAACTCTCCAGGGTCTCCTCGATCTGCTCCCTACTCTCGCTACAGATCACAATGTCATCCACAAACATCATAGTCCACGGGGACTCCTGTCTAATCTCATCTGTCAACCTGTTCATCACCATTGCAAATAAGAAAGGGCTCAGAGCCGATCCCTGATGTACTGTAATCCCACCTCCATGTTGAATGCATCTGTCACTCCTACCGCAGACCTCACCACTGTCACACTTCCCTCGTACATATCCTGTACAACTCTTACATACTTCTCTGCCACTCCCGACTTCCTTATACAATACCACAGCTCCTCTTGAGGCACCTTGTCACATGCTTTCTCCAGGTGGACAAAGATGTAATGTGTGTAACTGTGCTATGTGAAGTAATTACAAGTATTGATCAAAGGAGCTTTGACTTTGATTAAACAGTGTTTGCTTGTGCATATGTTGTAGAATAATTCACAGTAGGAATAAGAAAATAGCATGAAATATTAAAGAACTAAAAGAATAATATGAAACTTAAATCAATGTGATCCATCCCGCTATATCCTAACTACAAGTCTCTGTCTGCTGGAGCCAATCCCAGCCAACACCGGGTGCAAGGCAGGAAACAAACCCTGGGGAGGGCGCCAGACGACCGCAGGGCACATACACACACATACCCACACTAGGGACAATTTAGGATTGCCAATGCACCTATCCTGCATGTCTTTGGACTGTGGGAGGAAACCCACACAGACATGGGGAGAACATGCAAACTCCATGTAGGGAGGACCCGGGAAGTGAACCCAGGTCCCCTAACTGTGAGGCAGCAGCACTACCCATTGTGCCACTGTGCTGCCCAATCAATGTGATATATTGATTTTGTTCTTGATTAAATGGTTTCATATTCACTGTAATTTAAACTGAAAAATCAATAAACTTTTTAAAAAGAGTGAAATTTTAACAAAATGAGATTATCTGAAAAATATTCTTCTTCCTCTTCATCTTTTTCCCACTTCTATGTGAGGTCGATGTGCTTGATCAACCTTCTCCATACAGCTCGGTCCTGCACCTCCTCACCAGTCAAGCCCTTTTCCTTCTTCTTTAACTTGACCCAGCCACCTCTTTTTTAGCCACCCTCGCTTTCTCTTTCCCTGTACTTACTTTCCCAACACTCTTTTGCCAGCATATTCATTGTCTCTCCTCATCACCTGTCGATACATGTCGAAACATCTATCTCAACATTCTAACTTCTGCTAAATCTAATTATCTGAAATGTATTACAGAACCAATATAAAAATTCAGTACTGTACATCAGTGTTTTTAAATAGGTCTGAAAAGTCAAACATATCTGCCACTAGATGGCATCCTTTGCACACAGTAGAATAGTTATAGGCAAAACTCATACTGCAGCTTCTATTTCACAATTTTTGTGCATAATTTTCTGACACCATTATTCTTCAATGATTATACAATTATTACAATGTTAAAAATAATACCTGAAATAATCATATCACCTCAGTACCACCTTTTAAGTCTGCACATCACTACATGAGAGTTTTATGTATGTCTACACCCTGTTAGGGGAAGAATTCTTGTTTTAATATTGATTTGTTTTTAAATTTTACAATCATTATGATTGGCTGCTATTATGTCTTTCCTATTGTCTTTGTTTCCTTGTTGTCCTTCTGTGGCAATAGGAGTTGTTCATGAACCAGGAGCTGAGAGTGGCTAGGAGCTACTAAATAATAAATTCAATACTTTTGATGATAAACTCATTTAGTGTTTAGTTTTTCCCCAGAAATTTGTGTTTGTAATTGAACCAGGTTTTATACATAAAAAAATTACTTCTCAACAGCTTACACTGTGGCCAATTTACTCAGGCTCTGCCTGAAGGCAGGGAGTGGGATATTTGTTTCTGAAGATAAACAAGATCTAATTTTGGACTACTGATATATCCAACAATAAAAATGACAAATGCTTACTTACCAATGAGGAGCTGCATTAGCCTGAACATGAAAGAGAACAGAGAGAGGCAAAATCAGAGAAGAAGCCATTTTTGAAATGTAGAAATAAGTTGGTGCACCTGGAAAAATCCCATATAAACAAAGGAGAACATGCCAATTAGTGTATTGAGAGTGGCTGTATGGCATCCTGTCCAGTTTCAATACATCCTTTTCAGCTGTAAGAACTAGGATAGGCTGCAGCCTCTCCACGGCCCTGTAGCCAAATAAACATGTTTGGAGAGAAGATAAATCGGTAATACATGTAGTGCTAAGATTTGAATGTATTAATAACACTGTATTAACGTAAGTTCATTTGAATATATTGTGCATTGTAGACAAGGTATACTCCAGCTTGACACTGTAATTCTACAATGACTTCCGATTTTCACTTTAATAATTTCTTTCTAAGTATAAGGTGTTTCTGACTGATAAGAGGACATGCTTTTAATTAGATGACTTGATCCTTTACTCATAAGCTGTGCTTGAAACTCCTTCCTTTTTAGCTTTATGAAAAATAACTGTTTTCTTTTATTTCCTTGTAATATTTTCAGCAAAACAACTACTCTTTGATCATTAAATATAAGAGTAAATGGTTCAACAGGTTATGATATTATTATTGCCCTTATTCTTAATTATCCTTTACTACTAGCTGAAATGCCTGGTGTTGCCTGGGAGGAAAATAAAGTGAGAAAAATATAATAAAAAAAACACAACTTTAAAAATAAAAATAAATTAATAAACAATGAAGACTCACTGGGGCGGCACGGTGGTGTAGTGGGTAGCGCTGCTGGGAGATCTGGGGACCTGGGTTCACTTCCTGTGTCCTCCCTGCGTGGAGTTTGCATGTTCTCCCCGTGTCTGCGTGGGTTTCCTCCGGGCGCTCCGGTTTCCTCCCACAGTCCAAAGACATGCAGGTTAGGTGGATTGGCGATTCTAAATTGGCCCTAGTGTGTGCTTGGTGTGTGGGTGTGTTTGTGTGTGTCCTGCAGTGGGTTGGCACCCTGCCCAGGATTGGTTCCTGCCTTGTGCCCTGTGTTGGCTGGGATTGGCTCCAGCAGACCCCCGTGACCCTGTGTTCAGATTCAGCGGGTTGGACAATGGATGAAGACTCACTAATGTGCTTGTACTGTTTACTGAAGATCCTTGTTATATACAATGTTTTTAGCCAATATATAAATGTTCTTAGAACTTCCTACCTTTGAACATGGCACATAACGTTGTCCATGTGAGAAACAGACTGTGTTCAAATTGATTCCAGCAATTTTCAATGACACATAAAGTGGATGATAACAGACATACAAGACCAAAACTCCAATTAGTCTGTTCCAATTGAAATTCTTTTACAATCAATTAAAGGTTAAATAGTTTACCTATAAAAATAAATATTAAAAGTTAAATATCATAGCTATATTTGGTCTATGCTTTACCTTTAATTTTGCTAACTTAATTAAATTAGTTTTTTGATTATGAACATATTAAAAAAAATTCCTATTTCTTTTTTAAGAAAAAAAAAATTTACAAAAAAAAACAATACATTAGCTACGATGTTGCGAAACAAATGACATTTAATTCATTAATGAATAAACAAGAATCGCAAAGAGAGCTATTGAATCCACAAAATAAATAAAGGATGTTTATGGTAGATAAAAATAAAATTGCTTACTTATCTTATATATAATATAATAGATAGCCTATTTTAATGAAAATATAATTGCGGAATATGTTCAAAGTAGTGTAAAAACGATGGGAAAAGCAAAGCCTTTTTAAGGTTTTTTGACAGATTAATTTTTGTTTTGTGGTGTAATAATAAGTTTTAACATGCAGAATTTTTGACGACTTAAAAAAAATCAATTAAATTAATATTATAATTAGTTTGATTTAATTCTATTACCACTATAACATTGTTACAATAAGAATAATGCAGGATGAAAACATATTTTTAATTAAAACAAATTTAAATTAAACGACAAACGAATAATACTATGGATTTTCATGATAAAACTGTTGGTTGCTTTTATGGACCTCACCAGAAATGTTCTGAGCGTCAACTGGATGATAACATATATACAAGACCGATATATGTATATATATGTACATATATACAGTATATGTATATATGTATAGAGTAAACCCTCGTTTATCACTGTTAATCCGTTCCAGACTCTACCGTGATAAATAAATTTCCGCGAAGTAGGATTCTTTATTTATAAATCGAATATTTTCACAGTTACAGCATAGAAAACCTGTTTACGGCCTTCTAAATACGTTTTCTAACATTATTAGAGGCCTCTAGACATGAAATAACACCCTTTAGTCAAAAGTTTAAACTGTGCTCCATGACAAGATGGAGATGACAGTTCTGTCTCACAATTAAAAGAATGCAAACATATCTTCCTCTTCAAAGGAGTGCGCATCAGGAGCAGAGAATGTCAGAGAGAGAGAGAGAGAGACAGAGAGAAAAGCAAACAATCAAAAATCAATAGGGCTGTTCGGGCTTTTAAGTATGCGAAGCAACGCCGGACAAAGCAGCTGCAAGGAAGGGAGCAATGTGAAGGTAGTCTTTCAGCATTTTTTAGAGGAGCGTCCGTATCCTCTAGGCCAGTGTACAAACAGCCCCTCTGCTCACACCCACCCCGTCAGGAGCAGAGAATGTCAGAGAGAGTGAGAGAGACAGAGAAAAACAAACAATCAAAAATCAATACGTGCTGTTCGGGCTTTCAAGTATGCGAAGCACCGCGTGGGAAGCATATCATATATTATTGAGGAGTTTTATTTAATACATAATACATGCTCTGGTTGGGTAGCTTCTCAGCCATCTGCCAATAGTGTCCCTTGTATGAAATCAACTGAGCAAACCAACTGAGGAAGCATGTACCATAAATTAAAAGACCCATTGTCCACAGAAATCCGTGAACCAGCAAAAAATCCATGATATATATTTAGATATGCTTACATTTAAAATCCACGATGAAGTGAAACCGCGAAAGTCGAAACGCGATATAGTGAGGGATCATTGTATATATATATGTATCTATTATAATAAAAAAATCCTGACTTTTTCAGAGAGATACTTTCATGTCCTGCGAGACGAGACTTTGGGCCAAGAGATTTAACCACGCCCAGGGCATGAAATACAAAGAGTAGATGACAAAGTAGAACATTGAAAAGAATTCAAAAACATTGGTGCGATACACATGCAGAGCAGGTTAGAGGTAATGAAAGTACTAAAATTCGAAAGTCTCTAAAAATTGATAATAAAGATCACATTAGCGCAAACAAACAGAAATTATTACTTGGTGAAATAACGGAACAGTGAAAAGAGATTGAATATATTGTTCGGATTTAAACTTTAAGTCGTAGACTTGTAGATCGTCTAACTCATGTTGCCATCAGGGAAAAGTAGTGTTTCTTCCCAATGAAGAGGCGTATCCGCGAAAATTAAAAGATTTGTTGTTTGGTGAAAGTGAAATTCACATACGCGAGCGGCAGAGACGCAAAGTGGCTGACGCATAGTGCAGGCTGGGGGGGTTGGCGAGCGAAGCGAGCAGGGGGAAAAGCCCCCTAGTATGTATATATATTTATTTATATATTTATATATAAATCTAAGAATTCTAAATGTGCAGAGAGCTGGAATATTATAAATTTAATGCGTTCTGTGTGGCGATGCTGCTGTCAGGTAAGGAGGAAGCCCCAGAAGCGTGTAGTGATTTAACAACTGGGTCGGTTTTAAGATGACATTTACGACGGTCTGATTTAATGATAAAGTAAACTACAAAGTTAAAGCCGAAATTTCCACTTTAATCACAAAATAGACATTTTTATTATGTTCTTGTTTTTTTTTCTCTGTGGCACAAATACCCCGCCGTATATTCCGATGGTATTGTAAAGGTTTCAAAAAAAAAAAATATGGCACAGAAGATGGTATGTGAGACTTTTAAAATATATTGTGTCATTACTTTGGGGAATATGAGACGCTTGAATATAAAAGCAACACAAATGCATTTGTATGTCAGCATTTTGCTTCACCACATCGAACCATTCATCAAACATTGAAACACGCACATCGACCCTGGAGGATCCTAAAAGCGGCTGGAGTAGCAAGAAATTCAGGCTGAAATTCAGGGTTTGAATGTGAAGAGTTATGACGATATTCCAGAAGAAGATGACATGACTGTATTTGGATAAATGTATATTGTTGTACATGAATAAATGTAAGATATCCCCCAAAAATAAGCCCTAGTGCATCTTTGGAGCAAAAATTAATATAAGACCCTGTCTTATTTTCGGGGAAATATATATATATATATATATATATATATATATATATATATATTCATGGCATTCGTAGTCTGAATCACAATCTGATTGTATGGGTGGTTACCTACTAGGTAACACTTGTGGTTGGTCAGCAAGTCGGCTAACATCCGCCATGGTGCCCTCTTTCAGTTGCGAGAAGCAGATCATAGAATGGTTGAATATTCTATAAAAAAATCTTGGGTCGAGACGTGATATTCTCGGAGACACTTAACGTCCCACGAGACATGGATGACAGCTGATGTGCAGGCTTTTAAATGTTTGAAGCACTACACGACATACAGATCACACAGCACGGCACGAGCAGCAGCAGCAAGCCAGCTGATTGAGCATAGAGGAGGTAAAAAGAAATGTATTTGTTTTCCATTGTAGCACCATTTAAGAGGGGGTTTCGGAGGAGTGACCACATCTCCTTAGCGTGCGTACAGCCCCCCTCCTCACAAGTGGTGGGGGGAGGCAGGGAAGGGGGTGGACGAGCGAAGCGAGCAGGAAGCAAAGCCCCCTAGTATATATATATATATATATATATATATATATATATATATATATATATATATATATGGCGTCTCAAGTCACAAAAACAGAATGAGCTCCAAAAATAGTTGGGATGCCAACCCAGCCAACTCTATTTCATTTCAAAAGGAACAGGCATGCAGTGGTGCTCAAACATAAAGAATGATGGCAGTCACCTCCAGTTCGCCTTCTGGTGGTCATTCGTAGTGTCAATTGGATGATAACATGCATACAAGACCGCAAGATCACCCTACCCAGAAGGGAGTGGGTTAGAGTTGATTTCACCCTACAGTATTTTTAGTCGACCAATAGAGAAACATGCATACCAAGTTTCATGAAAATCACTCCGGAAGTGATACTGGAACATACATACACACACACACACACACACACACACATTGACTTTTATATATATAGATTATATCAAATAATAGAGAATCAAAATATCCAGCTTGATAACAGAAACTATGGTCAGCTGGGCAGATAGGCCGTGAAAATAAAAACTCCATTTGGTAGGATACTGGAGTACACTAACCTCCAGGGTTTCCAAGGCCAAGTCCACCAAGCCTTAACCCTTAAAAGTGTAGAGTATATTTGGAAATTAGTGTTTCTATCAATACACTTTAAGTTATTTTGCTGTGATAGTAAGACAACATCCAACCCGGGAGAGGATGCCAATTCATCAAAGGACACATTTTTGTATATATGCAGATATGAGGTCACCAAGTAGCATAATATGTCTGGTCAGATGTGGAATGCCTGGAAACAACTCATGTTGGCATGGAAAAAAGTTTAATGCTTACAGTAACAGAGCCTCAAATCTAGATTTGTGAGATGGTAGTACAGCAGTGCTATCCACTGTGCCAAACTGCCTCCGTTAATCTTTGTTTTTAAAACGCCACATGTGAAAATGCCTTACTGTGGTCCGTCTTAAAAAACACACTATTTCAATAAGTGTTGAGTCAGCCAATGCAATGCTTCCCAATAATTTATTTACTCTGAAGAAAAGAAAGTGACCTGCAGCCAACTGAATAATGCAGGCTCTGTTCATTAACCAAACACTTTTATAGCAGGTTAGTTATTCAGTAAACCTACATCTAATTAATGATCATATGATGTGCTCCCTGTATTATCAACTTATTGAGTGAAGTACAAATCTTTGATGAGGCTGTTCCATAACAAAAGGATAAGGTCGGCAATATATGCAATGGGGGTAGGGCAAAAACAGCCAGGAGATAAGCACAGTTCAAAAATAAGGACGAAGACAGTGAAGATGAAGAAGCTACAATGTGAAAGAAACATTGTGATTCAAACACAGTCCTGGAAAATGTAATGAAATAGTTAAATAATAAAAGTATTTTTTTTCAAAATATATAGCATTTTTTATATAGAATTTTTTTATATCAACAAGCAAACTATAGTCATAATAATATTTGTCTAATTAGGAATGAGCACTTTATAAAATTGGACTTTTTTAAATAAATCAGAATGTAGAGTAAATTTGCTCATTCTGGAACTACAGTGCATGGACTGTCAAACACAGAAGACATTGACTGGATCTGCTACTTTGAATTTACTGATATTAGCGATTGTTTCATCTCTTTTCAATGAGTAAACACATATCAAGATGGAGGATTCAAATCATGGATGCCAAATCAAAAATTCAAGGCATGTTACTTCAGGTGCGCTTCCTCACTCTATTGAAGAAATTTTAAAGAAAGCTCCAATTCCCCAAGTTGTGGAAAAAAACAAAGAGATACTTAAACAAATTGTTGGTTACTCTCTGTCTGTGGAGCCAAACAAAGGTAAGCTGTTTCTTTTAATTTATTTTGAAATGTTAGTCAGATAAATTGAAAGTGACGTAGAGTTAATGCCTAAAATTGAGACAATGAGTACAAGATAATGTTCTACTTGAGATGAAAAGATTATTACCATCTATTTTCTATCCCGTGTGTTCAGAGTCACAGGCAGCAAGTGCCAGTCTTGGAGCACTGAGTGCTAGGTGAAGACCAACCCTGAATGGGGTGCCACTCTGTTGCGGAGTACATTTATGCACATATCCAAACTCAGTCACTGAGAGGCATCAGGTGGAAGGAAAACTCACACAGACATAGGGATAACATGCAGAGTTCACATAGATAGGACTGGGCCAGGATTTGAATCCCCAATTCTAACCATAGTGCCATTCCTGGCCCTTACTAATTCTTAAGAATAGTCACTCTATCGATGAATCAAAGTATTGTGTGCTGCAAAATTTAAAAAGTAAAGTGGACTTTTTAAACTATTTTTTTTGCCTTTCTCTTATAAAACTAGTGTAAGAATAAACCCAAACAGCGAAAACATTTTGTGTAATTCTCCAGGCTGGTGAAGTATTCCACACAATCAGAAGCTTTGGTGAAAATTACCATGAAAAAAATACAAACAAGTGACTACACCAAAATAATGATTTAATAATATAATTACTCCATCTGTACATTCAACCATTTAAAAAATATGTGGTATTTCAGTCAATATAGTTGGGAGATTGATCATTTTGGCAAAAAAAAATATATGCATATTGAAAAAAAGGCAAAATGGACTTGTCAGTCCACCAGAATGTCTATATTTTTTGGGAAGACCCATTAGAAAACACTGATGAATGCCAGGAAAACAAATGTACTCATGCAAACAGCCAACTAACAGTTTGTAAGTTGTATTTATAACTTGACTCAAACCTCTTGATATAGAAAAGTATAATTTAAAAAGCAGTGGAGTGGCAGAGCAGTGCTTAATATTGTATACCAGGCTTTGGCACAGCCTATGCAGTTTTTCCTCAAAGTACTCAGTCTTTCTTCACAAATATTGACAATAAACTGAAATTTGAGTGAGTGTGGATGTGTGTATGAAGGAAGGTATTCTCCAATGGGTAGCACCCTATTCAGAACTGGTTCAGGCTCTGACCCAACACTGAATTGTGCATAAGAAAGTGGATACATTTTAGAAAGGGAAACATTTAATATACTTGATATATTTGAGAACCATCATGTAAGACATTAGGTTACAACCTTCAACTGTAAGTGTATGCTTTTGTTCAGGTTTGTCTTCATAGCTAGTGACATCTCTGGAACACTAGCATACTCATTGTTGTTTCATTAAATATAGCACTGGAACTCAGTTATTCGCCTGTAAACTAACCCCAGGAAAGATAGAAGAGTTTAGAAAATGTCAATGGAGACTTAATCTTCAGTGAAACGTTTTTGTTTCTATTGATTCTTTCCAGCTACTGCAGTTTTATTCCATATTCCATAGACACATATGTCAGGCTAACTTTAAAGTCTAAACTGGACAGTCATAATTGTGTACGGGTAAACATTTCAATGTACCAAGGTTATTATAGTTTTGCCATTTTAGGCTAATGTTTATTTCTATATTACTTCTAATATTAATTGGAATTTCTGTTTAGCTTTAGTTTAATTTTTACTTCACAAAAACATTTCTATTTTATTTATATATATATTCGTTTCACTTTTAGCTTTAGTAATTATGGTATTTTTAACAGTTATTATGGAGTTTAGGTTTGTGTTGCAATCAGACAGAAATGTACTTAATGGGTTTGGATATAATATTTGTTTAATTATGGTAGAAGCCAATAGGTATGTCCCATAAAAATAAAAAAAAACATACTGAATATGAACAATTTTATAAAATGCTGATATTTTTTAATTATGTGTGCTGAGCTTTTGCATAAAAATTAAGGATCTAACGTTAACTGGAATAAAGCAAATAACAGCGTAATACAGCAAAAATATAAAGGAGAGGAAACATATTTTCTTCATTGAACAGTTCACTTTTCTACAGTACCACCGTAACATTTACTCACGTAATACATGTTAAATTTGGGGTCGAGGGAAGCAGCAAATTCCCTAAATGACTGTGCATGTGAACCTTGCATGCATGCCAGTTTCAAGAGACGCATTAACTTGCTCTTATTTGTGTTTTGTGAGTTTGTTTTCCAAGATACTGACTGTCCTTTGCTAAAATTATATTAATGTTTTCTGTGTTGCATCGTTTGGACTGGACACGCACAAGCCCTCTGACTCTTTGTGCTTTTCTTTCATTTTCATTCCCCAGAAACAGTCTATAGACTAATTTGTATTGTATTCAAAAAAAAAAGTCTATAAAGGTTTTTGTCCATGCTGACCTCTAGATCTTTCTCAGTTAGAGGAAGTTCATATTCAGCATTTTGCTTTTTGCAGGCTTGAAATGTTATGAAAAAACAGAAAATAAATTCTGTTGTGTTCTGACAGTGTTTTTCACTAGTGATTTTCTGCCTATAAATTTCAAGTTTTGTTGATGAGCACATTTAAACCTCAGGCTTTTGAATTTACGCCTTTACATACAAGAAGTGCAAAGAAAACCAGCAGCTCAGCATAACTGATATTTTCCGACATGTGCACCCAGGAATTTGGCTTCAGTGTGTACTGCTGTATCAGTTGCCATGCATGTCTGTCTGTTGCATCTAAAATGTCATCACTTAGGAACAGACTGAAAATTTGCAATGGATCATTTGTATCTGATACATCTGCCTTAAGCCCTGGAGATCTAGTCAACGGCAGCTTTGAAAGCTGCCCAGCTTTCTTCTTATTTCACTGTCACTAAAACTGTCATCTATCATATTGTCACTGTCAATTTCTGAAGGGTGGCATGGTAGCACAGAGGTTGTTGCTGCCTTAGTGCCCCTGAGTCCTGAGTTTGAATCCCAGCTTGAACACTGCCATTGTGGATCTTCCATATTCTCCATGTCTCTGCATGGGTTTTTCTTCAGGTATTGCAATTTTCATCCAATATACCAACAAATATTTGAGTTAATTGAAGAAATTGGCACCAGTGTCTCTGAGTGTGGGTGTGCGCATGACTGTGCCCTACATTGGATGGATGCTCAATGTTAGGTGGGTCCAATGTTTCAGATTTGGAGCTTGTACCCTGAAATCCTGTACTGAACAGGTGGGTTAAAAAATAGATGGATTATTAACAGGATCTCTGCCCAGACACTGTTAAGCTGCTAAGGTAATGGATGGATAGATAGATACACATTTGTAAGAATTATGATTTTTTTTTAATGACTAGCTTTGAAATGATGTACTAAAATTACTGGGGATACCCTTTAATGCACACCGAATGGTTAGACTGGATACAGATTAAATATTCTGTGAGACATATTTTGTATACATTAATTTGCACTTTGTTCATAATAAACTGAACACTGTGTACTATAATGGTTATGGCCTGTAATTCAGAGTATTATCTTGCTATGAATAATTATCAAGGTCTTCCTGTTTGGAGTAGAAGTCAGTAGATAAACCCACTTGTATTTATCTTTGGCGAAAGCTTTTATTGTCATATATATAAAGCACGTCCAAAAACATGCAGCAATGGAGATTTTTCACTTTTACCATTGAGGCATCACTTGATTTCTGAAAGAATGCATGCATAAGGAAACAATGTAGTAAGGAAAACAAGACAGGCACTTAAGCCACAGTGATCTTTCTTATTAAAATGAGACAAAAAGGTACCTTGTTCAACTGAAAATTTGTGATGCCCTAACGGTTTAAACAGAGTAAAGCCAGGTCATATTGCAGCCTATTAAAAAGTGAAGTATGGTCATGAGTGTTATGAGCACTGGGGACAAGTTGACTTTTGAGTAATTTATGGAGATACTTTTAGTCACAATCAAAATATCCTGGGATATAAATTTAAAAGAATTTCTCTTTCAAAAATACAGCTTAATGATAAAACTAATGAACAAAAGGTTAGTGGCATGGAAAACCTCTTGCATAAATTTATATTACATGTTGGAAATTTAATTGGTTATTAATTTCACATTGGCAGTTTTAACAATTCGTTCATGTGTGAATCTATGTGCCACATTGTCTGTGGATTATCACTCCCCCATCATAACATTTGTCATTCTTAGATTTACATCAATTACTCGTAAGAATTCTCTTTTCATGAAAATGTAAACTCACATTTTAAGTATTTCCTCTGTTTTAATTATCTGCTCATCCAATTATTTATTAAGTCATGCATAATGATTTTGAGATTAATAACACCAATGCCACACCAGTAACAAAATACTGCTTTTTATAGACAATACAGAGAAGGGCTTCTGCTTGTATAACAGTATGCTTATAAATTAATTTCATATTCAGAACAGTCCATAATAATGTTATACAAAAATGAACTGTCGTGTAAACCTTTAATAAACTGTAAAAAGTATTGCTATGTGTATTTCAAAAAAATTTATTCATTGACCCATTTTCAAACCAGCCTAATCCACTTCAGGATCAAAGCCAGTTCTGCCAGTATTAGGCACATGGCAGTGTAATATATGCAGATTGGACCTGAGAGTGATGGGTTGTTTATGTATCCAAAGACTATCAAAAGGTGTGAAGCCACCTGGAAAAGCTGGCTATAAAAGGAACCCATGCAGAGTGTGGAAGGAGAGGAAGGTCGTCTTAAGAGCTGACAGAGAATACTTCTGTATGAGAGATTCAGAGGTGCTTAAGTCTGTGAGCTTGTGTGTGTGGCTACTGGCAAGACTTGGATAGGATCCTGGAATTGGATCAGATCACTGTGTTGCAGAAAGTATCGCAGCTGGTATTGTCTCTGACTTTCAGAAAGATCACAATGGTGGAGCAAGGAAGCAGAAGGTGGTTTTGGCCGCAGATAAACCAAGAGTCCTTTAAGGGCCACCTACCACCAGTGTTCTCTAAGTGCTAAATGTATTCCTCCATCTCTCACTCCCACTGGGCCATTACAGTGTTATTACCCTGGACAGGGTGCCAGTAAAATTAATTATGTATAGAAAAATGTATTTCTTGTTACAAAAGGTTATTTAGAACTCTGAATCTGGTGCAATTGAAAGTGTATCTGTGCCTAAGGGCTGGACTATACAGACTTTGTGTTGCACGACCTGTGATGGAAGACTTGCTACCAAACAACATTTTACACTCACTTTAAGCTCATTAAAGTGGTTCAGCAATATTCTCCCAATTGTGATTGTTCATGGTGCTCATTAAGCCTCTGCTGCTCAATTGCTGAGTTTTGTCAGTATTTGTTCTTACATTATCATTTCTGTATTTAGTTAATAGGTTTATCTTTTTCAATATTCCCATTAGGAGGAGGAGGTTTGGAAAAGCAATAAATATAATAATAAAGGCTGCAATACTACCTATTTACTTTTCATTTCTACAATAATGTGAAGGGATTGCATATTTCTTTAAATCAGATGCCTTCAGGTTGCTTATGAACTCTCACTGAGAAGTTAGAAAGATGCTTGGATCTTTGCAATTCAGTAAATGTCGAGTATGTTCATAGTGTCACATAGTTAAAGTTTTTTTAAATTTGTGTAGCAAACTATTAAAATTACTCATTACAAAATGAACACACATAAAGAGGTAATTTAATTTAGACACAAAGTAGCTTAAAGCAGTTCCAAACTGATTAAAGACTGACAAAAGAATCCAACAAAATATGCCCATTAATATTATTTTTGAGCTTTGGTTTTGCTATGGTCAGTTGGAAACAGGAGAGATGAACGTAAAAACAGCCATCAGCAGGATGCCTGGAGAAAATTAAATCACTCAGGGATCCAAGGCTACAATTCAAAGTTATAAGACAAAGTAAGACACAGTTACAGTTCTGGAAGACTTCATTAGTTCACTAGCAGCCTTATGAGATTGTACCTTCAAGGCAACAATCATCTCAAAATCAAGCATTCTGGAGGCACAAAGAAGGCTAGAGATGGAGGAGATAATTATTCAACACCGTAGAGTCAATATGGGTCAGCACAGAGGTGCAGTGGTAGTGCTGCCTCACAGCAAGGAGTCTGGGGTTTGCATCCCAGGTGCTCCCTGCAATGGTCTGGTGCCCTGTTCAGTAATTATTTCTGCTTTGTGGCAAAAGTTGACATTGTCTATTCTGCAAGGCTTTAGTGGCACACCAAGCATGTTAAGAAAGCAGATTTAACAGGGATGCTGGATGCACAAAACCTACACTTGCATTCCAAACTAAGTGACTGAACTCCAGCTTGTACCAGGATCTGTCTGGACATCATCTGATAACAAAGGTGTACATCAGAGGCCCCTCTTGAGCCAGAAAGTGTGAAATGGACACAAACAAGGACAAAGAACAATAATTCAAGGAATAACAACTAAGATAAACAGAAGAACTGACTTATTAGAAGTCGCTGGTTTTGTAACTGGAAGTGACTTTAATCCAATCAGGAGAAGTTTCAGCCTTCCTTTAAAACCTCATGTACCCCATCTCTCGAGGTGGAAGAGGAATCTCTCTCTTACTGGGATATTCACTAGACACTCACTGGGGATTCTATCAAGGAAGGGCAATCCGGGATTCCCTTACGAAAGGGGAACTCACCAAAATGAATCTTCTCTCAAACTAAAAGCCTCTTACTTGGAGAGCCTAATTCAACAAACTCTTATCTTTGTGGAACAGGAGCTAAGACTCAGTTTGTCAAGCCGTGTGCCAGTAGCCTGATGAAGCTGAGTAGCAGGCAACACTTCAAGAAGGTAACTTCAACATCTACAGATCTACACTCTTGTGCCAGAAAGAGAAATGCTTTTCTCTAAGATGCAGACAGTACAGCAAAGGGCCTAACAGCAGAAAGCTAGCTGAGAAAGCATCAGCACAGCACTGACAAGGATCTTGCAGCAAAGTGAATGAGTACATTCCAACACATGAAGAATCCTGCAAAAACAAAGCAACAACTTCACACGACATTGGACAACATCCTTACAGACTTGGTATCGTAAAACCATTTAACTGTGCCAAGGAAAAGCAGAACTCTAAATACCAGTAAACAGCCAGGCTATATATTATATGTTTGCATGTCTAGTCTTTCTGTGTCCAGTCAATATGTCAATAATTATATGCAGTTATCATATTTCTATACTCCTTATGTTTATCAATAAATCATATTGCTGTGTTTCTTGCAACAAGTGCACCTCACTTACCTTAATATAAGTCTAAAGGCCAGACACCCACCTCCAACAACAGAGAAAGGTAAGGTATATAAAGCAGGAGCCTTACTGAATTATGGCATTAATCCCACATTATTATATAATTCTTCTGGGTGGCCATCTTATTGATTATTAATCTATAAAAATTCCTACACTGTACCCTGAATAAAATTTAGAAAATTGATAAAAGATCAATGTATATTGTCACTATATTCCTCCAGTGTCTGAATGTGTTTCCTTACACTTCCTAAAGACATGCATATCTAACTTTAAATGCCAACTCTAATGTTTGCATTCTTAGAGGAAACCAGAAATCCTGGAGAAAACATAAAAAGACAAAGAGTTATGGAGATTAAAACTGAACCCAAGTATCTGGAACTACAAGACATTAGTATATCATACCATATGACTTCCTAAAAGAAAAGCCAGGTCTAAAATATATAATCTAACAAGTATAGTATGGAACTTCATGAAATATTTCATTTCAATCACTTCATATTATATGTTTTTCAAAAACTGTTTATTTTTTTCCTATTTAGCTGCTTTAAAAAAGAAAGGACGACAAAGAGTTCGGACCACATTCACTAATCAACAGCTTGAGGAGTTAGAGAAGATCTTCCAGATAAACCATTACCCAGATATTCATACCCGAGACCAGCTGGCATTCAAGACACAGTTATCTGAAGAGAGGGTGCAGGTACAAGTAAAGAAGTTGAAAACATACTGTACAGTAGTATATTCTCTCAAAAAAGGAATTTATAATCTTTACCATAAGGATCATTTATTTACCTTTTATTGACTTACATTAAGATATAATATAATACTTATATTAAGATGAAAAAATACTGTAATACTCTTTTGTGTTAATTACTCAGTGCACCGTTCTGCCACCATATTCTCTGTTTCTTGGATAGGATCCTGGAATTGGATCAGATCACAGCGGTTGCAGAAAGATCACAAGTGGTCTCTTTTGTAAAATCTGCCCCGTGGTTTACAAGTGAGCTTCAACAGATGAAAACAGCTGGGCGAGCCCTCGAGCAGCGTTTTGTTGCAACCAGTTCAAAAGTCCACAAATTAGCTTATCGGGAACACCAAAAAAACTACTCCAGGGCACTGACCACTGCCAGATCTCAATACTATTCAAATTTAATCAACAACAGTCCTGGAAATTCCAAACAACTTTTTTCCGTGATAAACCTTTTACTCAATCCTCACACCTACGCCTGTAATAATTTCACAGAGGAGCAGTGCAATAATTTTATTGAATATTTCACCTCTAAAGTGGACAGCATCCGCTCCTCATTGTCTGCCTCCAGCCCTCCATCGCTGGATGTTTCTACATCAAAGCCAATGGGCTGCCTTCCCCAGTTCCTCTGTACTACAGTTAAAGAAGTTGAGGACATCATATAGAGGATACCTTCAACGTGTTCATTGGACACTTTTCCTACTCCTCTGGTAAAAGCTAATGTATCAGATATAAGCCCTGTTATTGCTGATATCATTAATCATTCTCTCCAGAGCGGCTTAGTCCCACTGGCCTTGAAAACCGCAAAAATTAGACCTCATTTAAAAAAATCCTCTTTGGATCCTGAAGTGATAGCAAAGTATCGTCTGATCTCCAACCTTCCATTTTTATCTAAGGTTTTGGAAAAGGCTGTTTTGGTTCAGCTTCAGGATTCAATCTGTTTGAAAAATTTCAATCTGGTTTCTGAACTTCTCACAGCACAGAGACAGCCCTGGTCAGAGTCACCAATGACCTCCTGATGGCTGCTGATCATAGCTCTCCATCACTCCTTATCCTCCTGGACCTTACAGCTGCATTTGATACGGTAGATCATAATATTCTCCTTCATCATCTTCACTATACAATTGGACTTTCTGGCATTGCTTTGGAGTGGTTCGAGTCCTATCTTACAGACAGGACTGAGTATGTGGCCTTGGGGGATGCTAAATCTCATACCCAGACTGTCACCTGTGGGGTCCCACAAGGATCAGTCCTTGGGCCGACCCTCTTTAATATCTATATACTACCCCTGGGTCACATCATCCGCAAGCATGGAGTTTCATTCCATTGCAATGCCGATGATACGCAGCTCTATGTGAGACTGGATTCGACTTCTCTTACACCTCCATCAACTTTTTCCTTTTGCTTGGATGAGATTGAGGCCTGGATGTCCAAGAACTTCCTCAAGCTGAACAGCACCAAAACTGAAGCTCTTTTAACTGGCACCTCCCATCAACTTCGTTCCTCTGTAAATTGTATTTCCTTTTCTGACTGTATCATTACCCTCTACCCTTCTGTTACAAATCTGGGTGTCAAGTTAGACTCCCATTTGTCGTTTGATATACATATCCATCACCTTTGTAAAATTGCATTCCTTCATCTCCGAAACATAGCCAAACTCCGTCCCTACCTCTCCCTCTGTGATGCTGAAAAGCTGGTTCATGCCTTTGTCTCATCCAGACTGGACTATTGTAATGCACTCCTCATCGGGATACCCAACAAGACCCTTCAAAAGCTACAACAAATTCAAAATAGTGCTGCAAGAATCCTGATGAGGGTGCGGAAATATGGACACATTTTACAAATCCTTCGATCACTTCATTGGCTCCCTATCCATCTCCATATTGAATACAAACTCTGTTTGTTTACTCACCAGTGTATCAATGGAAATGCTCCACAATATCTTAAAGAACTCCTTATATTACAATCCACTACAAGAAACCTTCGTTTTACAAATACCTACCACCTTCGCCCCCCTATGACCAAACTTCATACAATGGGAGACCGAGAATTTGCAGCCGCTGCTCCACGGCTCTGGAATGCCCTACCAGAGAGCCTAAGAACACAGCAGATTGTGGGCTATTTTAAAAAACAGCTAAAGACTTTTCTATTTAGGAAAGCTTATTAACAAGAATGCTATAATTATTGTTGTTTTATCTCTGTTTTTATCTTGCCTTGCCTTTGTTTAAACTTTTTATGTTGCACTTTGAGATTTACTGCTAATGTAAAGTGCCCCTATAAATAAAATGCATTATTATTATTATTATTATTATTATTATTATTATTATTTTATTAAGTCAATTTCCCAGGGCAGTGGAAAAGGAAACAGTCACTTGTATGTCCTGATCTTGCAAATGCACACCAAATGAATGTTTAAATCTGACCCTGTAAAGATTACATAGAGATTGGCTACACAATGGATACTCAAAGATGTTTCATTTCAACTCAGGCAGTTTGGAAACCTAAAAGACTGATCACTATCACAAGTCTAGTCTGCCACGTAGACACTTTTTATAGAAGTATTGATAAAACCAATACAAGTTAAGTCAACTCACATTTATTATTATGTGTACATGGTACAGTGAAATTGTCTGTTGATTTCTGGTAAAAGATTTTGCAAGGCTTTTGACCGACTCAACCAGAATGAAGTATCAATAACATTCTGTGGTTGGAGTATGGCTGTGAGCACCCTTACCTTCCAGGTCAGTTTACAATTGCCAGTCATTTATACTAGTAAGTATTTTAGGATTTGTGAGGAAACTAGAGTACCCAGAGGAAAAAATCATGTACTTGATGACAATGTGTGAATTCTCTACAGATTAAAAGAACATTCTTTGTAATAGGCATTTAAGTGTTTTATGCTATTAGGTATGCTTCAAGAAATTTTAATCAATTAGAGGTCAAGATAAAAATAATCATTGGCCCACACATCCCCTAAAGAAAATTCCATATAGTGTAACTCTGTTTTGGGAAATGACTTGCCAGCTGGCTGGCATGGTGGCACACTGGGTAGGACTGCTGCCTCAAAGATTCAGCATTCTAACTTTTAAATGACACATCTGGTTGTTGTCTGTGTGGGGTTTGCAGATTCTTCTCATTGCTTTGTGGACATTTTTGCTCCTAATTGTTTGGCATGACTGGTAATAGACCATCAGGGCCACTAAACTCAAATAATTCATTAATGGAGAAAGTAAGTGCTTTAAAAATTTGGATTTGGAATATCTGGATTAATTTATTCACACCAAGCATAGCAGTGGAATAAGTGATCTCCAAGAACAGATGAAGAGATGATTTAACCAATGCCATTGCAAATTCTTAAATTTATACTACTCAATCATTGTTTATTTATTTTATAAGAGTTTCATATATAATTTTTAATATGTATTTTCTCTATAGTAATTAAAGTGACAATTATTAATCTTAGTGCTGTGAATTGGTATCCTTCAATAAGGGCGCGCACAAAAAGGCAAGCTTCAAAAGGGCGACCTCAATTGGGCGCGGCGAATAAAGGCGCGCGTAAATAAAGGCGAGCTTCAAAAGGGCGACCTCAATTGAGCGAATGTTTTAATATTCTTGCTTTCGCCTTTTTATACGTTCAATCATTGCCTTTATCTAATAAATTTTCTGTAATAATTTTGTTGCGTTTGCCTTTATTCGCTGCGCCCAATTGAGGTCGCCCTTTTGAAGCTCGCCTTTTTTTACGCGCACCTTTATTCGCCGCACCCAATTGAGGTCGCCTTTTGAAGCTCGCCTTTTTGTGCGCGCCCTTAATGAATAGAACCCTGTGAATTGTGTACCCCAGAACACTCCAAAAAGACCCGAGTTCAAAAATAGACCTTAAAACTTCTAATGGACCTCAAAACTCACCCCTTCAGGTTCAACATGTAAAATGCAAGGATAATAGCAGACTACATTACCATAAATAAACAAGTGAAGAAAATAGGAAATTTTAAAATAATTAATAAACCAGAAAATACTAAAAGAAAAGCAATAAAATGCAACAGAAATGAAAAAAAATATTAAATAACATAAATCACAATAAAAACAACAAAATCAAAACAACAAATCCCTGCCAATACGGTAACACTAATGAAATGCTATTAGTAGAATTAAGGGACTTACAAGGGGAACAAATCAAACCACAGACATATGACAAGCTTCTTAATTGATAAAAAATAAGTTAGCAAATATATACATATATACTACATATCATCATTAGTTTAAATGCCATTTTCCAGTTTTACCCAGATTTGCTATTTGACCCAAAAATCTATTTATTCAACTCTCCACAGTCCTGAGCATGAGGCTCATTCTTTTCATATTGTCTGATGCCACCTCCAACCATGTCTTCTTCAGTTTCCCTCTAGACCAGGGGTGTCAAACTCAAATAATGAGTGGGCCAAAATTTAAAACTGAACAAAGCCGCGGGCCAAGGTTGAAAAAAATTACCTTTTAATAGGCACCCAAACAAGTTTTGCGTTGAAAATTGAACAAGCAAGGCTTATATAACTTTATAATGACATGCAAACCCGAGTTTCATGTTTAAATATAAAAATTGAATGCCTCTTTTCTATTTGCAGCCTTCTGAGGTAAATATCAAAATAAACTTTTTTCCACAGGCTAATAAATACATTTGAAAACAAAATAACAATAATGAATGAATCAAACATTCAAGCCTTGAAGTAGCAAGAGAAGAGTGCATGAATAAAATGTTTTTGCTCAGTTTGCTACACTGATTTGCTTTAACACTGAATATGGAACAAGCCATGCTTATAGCTTAACTTAACTTAATAGTGCAAAATCAACTGTCAAAGAACAAACGAAGAAACATCAATGGCATATTAAATAACATTTAAATAAAAAATGAATGCCTCTTTTCAATTTGCTAAATATCAACATTAACTTTTTCCACTGGCTAATACATAAATCAATCATTCAGGCCTTTTTACTGTTCAGTTTGCGACACACTGATCTAACATGGTGTGTTCAAGCCAGACACCTGGCATCTTTTCTTGGATGCTAGTTCATCAGTGTCGGGGCTCAGGCTTTGAGCTGAGGCAACCTTCATTATCGAACGAAGGTGTTCATCAGTGAGACGTGCCCTGTGAGATGTTTTCGTCATCTTCATTGAGGAGAAAAGTTGCTCACATAGGTAAGTGCTGCCGAACATGGAGAGCAATTGAGCAGCTTGGGTGCGGAGCTGAGGCATTGTGTCAGGGATGTGTTGTGGAAACTGTGCGGCGCCAACAGCATCATACTTTGACTTCAGCGTGTCATCACACTGGAGTTCAATCAGCTCCATTTGAATGTTAGTTGGTGCTTTTTCCACATCGACTGCGAAGGGATTACTAAGCAGTTCAAATCTCCATTTCTGACCATCAAAGTCGCCAAATCGTCGGTTAAACTCAGCGCCGAGTACACTGAGTTTTTCAGCAAACTGTGCGCACACGGCGGTAGAGATCTGCGTATTTATGGTTTGGCAACAGGGGAAATGGCCAAGGTTTCCTTGCAGCAGCTGATTCTCCCACAGGCAGAGTTTAGCTTTAAAAGCTTTCACTGACGAGTACATCTCGGTGATGATGCGGCCCCGCCCCTGTAGCTGCAGGTTCAGCGCATCAAGATGGCTTGCGATGTCAGACAGAAAGGCCAGCTCACACATAAACTTTTGCTCCTGGAGTTCTGCTGTGTCCTTCCCTTTGCTTTGCAGAAACTGACATATTTCTTCACGCAGCTCGAAAAATCTGTTCAGTACTTTTCCGCGGCTTAACCATCTCACCTCTGTGTGATACGGCACGTCTGTGTGTTCCGAACCAAACTCTTCCAGAAAAGACTTAAACTCGCGGTGATTCAGACCTTTGGCTCTTATAAAGTTAACAACTTGTGTTACTGTGGTCATAACATGTTCCATCTTTAGGGCTTTAGCACACAGTGACTCTTGATGTATAATGCAGTGATAAACCGATAGCTCACCTGCACAGTTCTCTTCCCGCATCTTTTCACGCATCCTGCCCACCAGACCATTCTTTTTACCACTCATCGCTGGCGCACCATCAGTGGTTAATCCCACGAGTTTATCCCACGGCAGGTTTATTTCAGTTACACATTTGCAAACCTCCTCAAAAATGTCCGTCCCTGTGGTTGTGCCATGCATGGATTTAAATCCCAAAAGCTCCTCCGTAACACACATTTTTGAGTCGACACCGCGGATGAAGACTGACAGCTGCGCAGTATCAGACGCGTCAGTGCTCTCGTCCACAGCGAGGGAAAAAGAAACAAAATCTTTCCCCTTTTCCATCAGCTGGTCATGCAGATTGGTGGCAAGATCACATATGCGCTCCGCTATTGTGTTCCTGCTCAGGCTTACGTTTGAAAAGGCCTGTTTTTTCTCTGGGCACACTTGGTCACAAACTTTCAGCATTATCTTTTTAATAAATTCTCCCTCATTAAAGGCTCGGGTTGATTTGGCGATTTCTTCTGCCACGATATAACTCGCCTTTACAGCAGCCTCGTTTTGTGCTGTGGCTTTTTTGAACATATTTTGTTGTGAAACCAACCCTCTCTTCATCTCCTCTACTTTCTGGCTCCTTTGAGTCGTGTCCAGGTCCTTGTACATGTCCTGATGTTTCGTTTCATAGTGTCGCCTAAGGTTGTACTCCTTAGGTACCGACACGTTGGCTCCACAAACGAGACAAACAGGTCTGTCTTTCAGATACGTAAACATATATTCTGTCTCCCACCTGTCCCGAAAAGTTCTGTTTTCTCCCTTCCTTTTCGTCATTTTTGTTAGGGGTAAAACAGTGACACCTAGAGTTGTAGTATTGGGCCGCAGCACGTCTGGAAAGAACGCTGCTTGCTAGAAATCTACTGACACAAAGCTGGCGCGCCAAAACAACCGCAGAGCATTATGGGATTTGTAGTATTCGCAGTGAATGCGGTGTTACAGCAACACCGCCGCTGTATAATACCGGTGGGCCAGCTCTAATGTAATTTGATATTGCCCCACGGGCCAAATGAAATTACACGGCGGGCCAAATTTGGCCCGCGGGCCAGAGTTTGACACCTGTGCTCTAGACCATGACTCTCCACTTTCATATGGGCACACTTCTTCATCCAGTCATCCTCTGCTATTTACTTCACATGTCCTAACCTCCTTAGTCTATTTCTTCTTAACACATTTATCACCTACACACCAAGACTTTCTCTTAACTCAGTGTTCATCTTCCTTTAACTGGAGATCTGGAAAAACCATCACATATGGAGAGAACATGCTGTACAAACTGCCTACAATATTCCCGATGAGAACTCGCCAGAAGAAAGTGCAGCATAAGTACAGTCAGGTCCATAAGTATCTGGACAATGACCCAATGTTCATAATTTTGGCTTGATACACCACCACAATGGATTTGAAACAAAGCAATCAAGGTGTGATTGAAGTATAGACTTCCAGCTTTAATTCAAGGGGTTTAATGTAAATATTGCATGAGCTTTTTTAAGAAAGTCATTTTTATACATGGTCCTCCCGTTTTCAGGGGCTCAAAAGTATTTGGACAAACTAACATAATCATAAATATTATAATTATTATAATCAATGGAGTCAATGACTACCTGAAGTCTGGAGCACATGAGTATCTGCAAGTACTGGGTTTCCACCCTAGTGATGCTTTCCTAGGCCCTTACTGCAGCTGTCTTCAGGTGCTACTTGTTCATTGGACTTTCTGCTTTTAGTTTTGTCTTTTGCAAGTGAAATGCAGGTCCAATTGAGTTGAGGTCAACTGATTGACTTGGCCATTGAAGAATATTCCACTTCTTTGATTTGAAAAGCACTTGGTTGGCTTTTGCAATATGTTTTGGCTCATTGTCCTCCTGTACTGTGAAGTCAATCAGTTTTGCAAGATTTATCTGAATCTGAGCAGACAGATTAGCCCTATATATTTCAGAATTAATCCTGCTATTTCTGTCAGCAGTCCTATCATCAATACATACTAGTAACTAACTTCCATTGGTAGCTATGAACACCCATGCCATAACACTGCCTCCACCATGTTTCACAAATGATAGGGTATGCTTCAGATAATGAGTCACTTCTTCCATTCTCCATATCTTGTCTATCCATCATTCTGGTACATATTGATCTTAGTTTCTTTTGTCCAAGGAAAACTGTACTGAACTGAATTTTTAAAAATGTTTTCTGGCAATGTCTAATCTGTCCTTCCTATGCTAGAGGCTTACCAGTCGTTTGCACTTTGTGGTAAACCCTCTGTCTTTACTTCTGTTAGGTCTTCTCTTGACTGTAGACTTTGACAATGATTATCCTACCTCCTGGGTAGTGTTCTTGGTTTGGCTAAATGTTGTAAAGGGGGTTTTCTTCATCCAGGAAAGAATTCTGTGATCTTCTTTCACAGTTGCCTTCCATGGTTGTCAAGGTCTTCTGGTGTTGTTGAGCTCACCAGTGCATTCCTTCTCTTTAAGAATATACCAGATTGTTGATTTAACCAGTCCTGATGATTCTACTCTCTCTCTCTGATGGTTTTTTTTTGTTTTCTCAGCCTAATG
This sequence comes from Erpetoichthys calabaricus, assembly GCF_900747795.2. NCBI lineage: Eukaryota > Metazoa > Chordata > Cladistia > Polypteriformes > Polypteridae > Erpetoichthys > Erpetoichthys calabaricus. The sequence goes on from NC_041394.2 coordinate 171,330,179, forward strand.
ATGGACTGCTTTTACTTGCATTGACAGCTCTTTGGACCTCATATCAACAGTTCACAGCAACAGGTGTCCAAATGCAAATTCCCTACTTGGAATCAAATCCAGACCTTCTACGTTCTTAATAGTTAATTTATAAATGAGGGACCTGTTCCCACTTGGCTATGGAACAGCTTGTCAGTCAATTGTCCAAATATTTTTGAGCCTCTGAAAATGGGGAGACCTTGCACGAAAATGTCTCATGTGATATTTACATTAAACCCTTTGAATTAAAGCTGAAAGTCTATACTTCAATCACACAATGATTTCTTCATTCCAGATCCATTGTGGTGGTGTACACAGTCAAAATTAAGAAAATTGTGTTACTGTCCAAATAGACCTAACTGTATAACCTCCTTCAACTTATACTCGGCAAATTGTACTATGTACTTAACATGCTATAACCCTTCTTAATTTCATTTTTACATTCTCTTGTTATGGACATAGATAGGTTCACTGATGTCTCCAAGGCATTTTTCATATAAATATAAAGTGTATATATATATATATATGTATATATATATACTGTAACTATACATTTCAATATTCAAACCTAGAATTGTGCAATTATTATCTGTAAAGAAATTTACTTCTGTGAGATTTATTGGTAATGTGCATACTGTAATATAACATTTAAGTTTGTTTATTTTTATTTTTCTATTGTTTTCAATAGATATGGTTTCAAAATCGACGTGCCAAATGGAGAAAATGCGAGAAACTGAAAAATATTAGTGTGCTACAGCATGCCAAGTCTTGGGATGTATTTTCATCACCACACACTAGTTACCTGGTAAGTAGTCAAAGGTATAGTCTAATGTTGTTTCCATTGAAGTACTTTATTTATTTTATACATTTTTCTCAAAGAGGGGAAAGAAAACTTATATGATTTTCTTGGGGTGGGCAATGATAAAAGATAAAATTTCATTTTGAAGTGTTCTAGCCACTTGGCTACACTGCCTACTTATGCCACATTCAACTGATTGATACTGTGTTTTAACTCACTTTATTACTACACTCACGGCCACCATTTCTGTTAACAACAAAAATGTATGCCCCTTTAAGCCTTAAGAAGCATAGGTTTATTCAAACTATAACTCAGAAAACTGGAGCTCTGCTCAAAAGCCCAAGGTGTCCTTTTTACTTCCAGATTATCCCTTTTTTACCTGCTAGTCAGCTTTTCCACGTCCATGTCTTTGTGTTTGCCTTCCTCCTGGTTCCAAACTCCAAACAAACATCAGATTGTTTTACAGTAAGCCATTTCCAGCAATTTGGGAAGTTTAAAAGTGTCTCCTTCTGGGGATACCGGGGTCCAGGAGAAACTGCTGAGCTGGCCTCTGCTGGAAGTTTTACTTCTTTTACCCTTCAATCCAGAGTGTGCCATTCTACAAATCTCAGATGGCTACCTGGTCTGCTCAGTGGTCTAGCCCAGCTCCTGGACAGCTTCCTGGCCTCCAGCTCTGGCAATCACCTGGAATATTCCTTGCAGTGTGACATACCGTCCTTTTGGTTTTCACAACTGCCATATACGCTTGAACAATGTACAATGTAAATCACATTAACCTGCCCTTGTAGTCTATAACATACCAAAGAAAGCAAAGAATACCAAAAACATGCATAGTAAAAAAATTATTCCATAACACAGCACATCCATTCCCTTTAACTCTGTTTTCCATGCTATATAGAATATATATTTATTGAAAATTATGAAATATAGTTTAGACAAAATAAGTGTCCAAAGGAAAGTATTCTTTGACATCTTGTAAAATGCTTAGAGTTACATTCTTTGTATGAAAATGTGCCATAGAAATAAATGCTGCTGTTGTCATTCATTCTATTAACTTTGTGAAATAGGTCATTTTCAAGCCCAAAACCAATCAAGACCCCCTTCCTACACTTCAGCTCTTTGTGTCATTATTGTAAACAGATGGAGAAAAAAGGCATATGAGTATATTTGTAATTGCACCCATTTAAACACACTGACTTCTGGAGTGATCTTTCTTAAATATTGTTTATTCATTTCAAGCCTTTTCTCTGCTAAACTTTTGAATCCTGTGATGCACCTAAGCAATCCTTTGCTGGCTGGTAAAAATCCAAGTAGTTAGGGTGTATTGCAAAAGCAGAGGCAATCTTAGGGGCTCTGGGGTCCCATGGCAAAAAGCTCCATAGGACCCTCCAACTCACCTTCCCTCAAATGTATCAGCATGGTAAAATTTATTACCAGTATTACCGTAAGATCAAAAGGAATGATTTAATAAACACAAATCCTTTATTTTAATTTTCTGGAAAGCAGTGTATATAAACAAAACACCACAATAAATAATACATTCATATAGAAAATACAGAAACAATAATAATAGTACATAAATTTTAAATATTTAAGTAACTGAAAAATTAAATAAAATGCAAATAAGTTTAAGGTAAACATGTTAATAAAGATACAAATTACATTGTAATATTTAAAAAATGAAAAGGTGCACACATAACAGAAATTTAAAAAACAAAAAAATCACTTGTAAATGTGTCACTGTAACTTAATAATCATTGCTTGTGGGCTTTGGCTACAGCAAATGCAGCTACTCCAAGGCCAAAGGCATTCAAATACTGCACTATTGTAAATATAGAGCTTGGGCTGAAAGCCTCTGCTGGCACATAGTAAACCTAAAGTAAGATTTAAACAGAATTAAAGATGAAAAACTTCTCTCTTCAGCTCTGATTACATTTAAAGTTACTAAAAAAGTCAACTTCATCACAAATGCTTTGATGGTTTTGCAATAGAGATTGGGGAACTTCTTAGGTGGGGACCCGATTGTTTTGCTGTAGTGTGTTGATGCTATGCTTCAAGAGAAGTTTGTGATAGTAATGACTGTCACCCCCAGGGAGACTCAAACCTCTGCTAGAAAACAGACAGGAGGAAGATTTATCCTGTTCTAAGTGGTAGTGCTACCATAACAGAACACTGCCACAAGATGCATACAGCACACTGTAACAAGCTGCACACCCTTATAAAGGTTACAAAATTAAACTTTCTACATCACACAAAGTCTCTATTATCATTGGTTGCTTCAGCTGCTAGCTGGATGCAGGGTAAAATGAGTCTTACAAAATTATGAGTGACTATGGTCAGAAAAAATATGCATTTGACCTAGAGACAGATCTCCCGCAGATTTGTCTTGGCAATGAGTGCCTATATAAATGGATGCCCTCGGGGGGGCCCCTATCAGTTCAGGGCCCCAGGCAATTGTCTGCCCTGCCTGTCCTGTCACAACACCTCTGTACAAAAGTATTCTGATCCTTCAAAGGTTTCCCATTGTTACTAGATCACAAATGATACTTAAACATTTGCATTCAGTCTGTATTTACAGCACAAGCATCCATGCTGAAAAAAAATGAAATTATATTCTTAATTTTGCAAAGACAAAAATGCTTATTTGTTAGTACATATCGTTTATATCAACAGCTGAAATTTCCTTTCCTTCATTAGTTTTCAGACCCCTGTGCTCTGGTAGCTGAAATTACCCTAACAGAGTAGCTGAAATTACCCTAACAGAGACATAATTACTTTCCACATAATTACTTTCCCTGTATGCACACTACTGAAGTCACAGTCGCATTAAATGGATAAAGTGTTGATTCTATTTGTGAATCATTGATCACATGGTGAAACTAATGCAAATGTCTGAAAATGTTTTAAGTATCTATTTGTGGGCCCTGTAATGAACTGATGCCATCCAAAAATAGATCCAGGTTTTGGTGTGATGCTGCTGAAATAGTAACCAAATGCCCACATCTGAATTATAATATATGGATTCACCAAACTCCTTCATTTTCTTTGGTAGTCTTGGGAATTTGACTATTTTAACTTTATTGAAGCAATCCAGATGATAACACTCTTTTATTCCTCACACTGACATGTATAGTTGGTGGGCTTTAACATTGTGGGCTGTGCTGTCTCTCTGTCTCACTGATGCTCCCCTGTCCTCTGATTTCTTAGACATGCTTTTGCCCCTGACAAACTCTTGCCATTATAGCAACAGCATTGGAAAACAGGAGCCTCACGGTTTCTTTACAGAGGCTTTATCCTTTATTTTGACAATATTGACTGTCTTCTTTTTACATATGTAGTATACCATGATTAAGTAAAATATACAGCATTCACATCATTTACAACAAATAAGCAAAGGCTCCCTACAAATTTAGGCTAACTGAAAGCTGAGCTTATAATTATGAAAGGCAGTTTTGTTTTATTGAAGTGAAACAAGTAAAGTTACAAGTAAAGGGGCAGTGGTGAGGCAAAGGAAAGCCACAATGAGGTATACACATATACCTCTTAATAGAACAAACACTTTTAGAAGCATATCATGGAAAAATCAGTAAATGTGGGAATATATGATAAGTCTGGGATTTTCTGAAAAAGAATATCCAATATGGATTTTTCTTATTCATGAGGTTAGTAAAGTAAAGTAATTTTCACATATTTCTGTTTGACATATAATTATATATTTATTTCGTACATTATTGCTTTTTACTTATTGTTCTTCATTTGTACTTTCCTTTACAGTATCTTTTTTGATAAAATAAACAAACAAAAAGAAATTTAAATTGTAATAATCATTTTCTTATTTGCAGGACGTCTCTTTCTGCCCCAAGTATACCTCTGGGCTTTATCACCCTACATATGCATCATTATCATTGCACCTTCCCCTTTATCTCCACGGATGCGGCAGTGGACATGTTGATAAGTTGTATTCTCATACTCTCTGCAGTTGTCTGCTTCATGGATCTTTACAATCTTCTCCTAATATTGTTCTTGGCCAAAAGGAGAACTTTTTCATTTAATATACTGTACTACATTTGGATCAGATTGTCTTTCTGCCTCAGTAAAAGTGGTCAAAAACTTCAACCTTCCCCTTCATATACTGAAAAATAAGTCAGGTTTCCATATTGAATATATCAGAGGAAAACAATTAATTTGTATTACCTGGTTTGAATACACATTTTCACTGTTCATTTCCATTTACTTTATTCCTATACATAACTTTTTTAGAGGACCGGCTGAGAGAACCATTCAGCTTTACAAATATGAAAGACTGGTAATAAAATACAAAACATCATTCAACATTTATCTGTCCTATCCATTTACTAAGCCTGAGTAATCCATCTCAGGGTCACAGGAAGCTACAGCTCCACATACATCCTTACAAAGATTTTACAGTAATACTGGGGCAAAGCTCTTAACGGTGGAAAAGTTACATATGGTGACCTCCCAGATCCCAGGAAAAGTCTATCTGACCTAGACCACTGTCCTCTCAGCCTGTATCTTCAACAACATATTATGGTGTGGCCAATGTGTATTACTGAGAATTAATTGTATGATATAGCAGCATGATTTTGGAACCTGGCAATGATCACACCATTATCTCCTATCCACACTAGAGTCCTGCTTCAAACACCAGGAGGACTAACCTACTCAAAGTAAAATTGAAATTATTTACCATCAAAGGAGGTTAAGAAGAAAAGCAAATGGGAATTATCCATCCATCCATCCATCCATTGTCTCCCGCTTATCCGAGGTCGGGTCGCGGGGGCAGCAGCTTGAGCAGAGATGCCCAGACTTCCCTCTCTCCGGCCACTTCTTCTAGCTCTTCCGGGAGAATCCCAAGGCGTTCCCAGGCCAGTCGAGAGACATAGTCCCTCCAACGTGTCCTGGGTCTTCCCCGGGGCCTCCTCCCGGTTAGACGTGCCCGGAACACCTCACCAGGGAGGCGTCCAGGAGGCATCCTGATCAGATGCCCGAGCCACCTCATCTGACTCGTCTCGATGCGGAGGAGCAGCGGCTCTACTCTGAGCCCCTCCCGGATGACTGAGCTTCTCACCCTATCTTTAAGGGAGAGCCCAGACACCCTGCGGAGAAAACTCATTTCAGCCGCTTGTATTCGCGATCTCGTTCTTTCGGTCACTACCCATAGCTCATGACCATAGGTGAGGGTAGGAACATAGATCGACTGGTAAATTGAGAGCTTCGCCTTGCAGCTCAGCTCCTTTTTCACCACGACAGACCGATGCAGTGCCCGCATTACTGCGGATGCCGCACCGATCCGCCTGTCGATCTCACGCTCCATTCTTCCCTCACTCGTGAACAAGACCCCGAGATACTTGAACTCCTCCACTTGGGGCAGGATCTCGCTACCAACCCTGAGAGGGCATTCCACCCTTTTCCGGCTGAGGACCATGGTCTCGGATTTGGAGGTGCTGATTCTCATCCCAGCCGCTTCACACTCGGCTGCAAACCGATCCAGAGAGAGATGAAGATCACGGCCTGATGAAGCAAACAGGACAACATCATCTGCAAAAAGCAGTGACCCAGTCCTGAGTCCACCAAACCGGACCCCCTCAACGCCCTGGCTGCGCCTAGAAATTCTGTCCATAAAAGTTATTAACAGAATCGGTGACAAAGGGCAGCCCTGGCGGAGTCCAACTCTCACTGGAAACGGGTTCGACTTACTGCCGGCAATGCGGACCAAGCTCTGGCAACAATCGTACAGGGACCGAACAGCCCTTATCAGGTGGTCCGGTACCCCATACTCTCGGAGTACCCCCCACAGGATTCCCCGAGGGACACGGTCGAACGCCTTTTCCAAGTCCACAAAACACATGTAGACTGGTTGGGCAAACTCCCATGCACCCTCCAGGACCCTGCTAAGGGTATAGAGCTGGTCCACTGTTCCGCGACCAGGACGAAAACCACACTGTTCCTCCTGAATCCGAGGCTCGACTATCCGACGGACCCTCCTCTCCAGGACCCCTGAATAGACCTTTCCAGGGAGGCTGAGGAGTGTGATCCCTCTGTAGTTGGAACACACCCTCCGATCCCCCTTCTTAAAGAGGGGGACCACCACCCCGGTCTGCCAATCCAGAGGCACTGTCCCTGATGTCTATGCGATGTTGCAGAGGCGTGTCAACCAAGACAGTCCTACAACATCCAGAGCCTTGAGGAACTCCGGGTGTATCTCATCCACCCCCGGGGCCCTGCCACCAAGGAGTTTTTTGACCACCTCGGTGACCTCAGTCCCAGAGATGGGGGAGCCCACCTCTGAGTCCCTAGGCTCTGCTTCCTCATTGGAAGGCATGTTAATGGGATTGAGGAGGTCTTCGACGTACTCCCCCCACCGACCCACAACATCCCGAGTCGAGGTGAGCAACACACCATCCCGACCATATACAGTGTTGACACTGCACTGCTTCCCCTTCCTGAGACGCCAGATGATGGACCAGAATCTCCTTGAAGCCGTCCGAAAGTCGTTCTCCATGGCCTCCCCAAACTCCTCCCACGCGAGTTTTTGCCTCAGCAACCACCAAAGCCGCATTCCGCTTGGCCTGCCGGTACCTATCAGCTGCCTCCAGGGTCCCACAGGACAAAAGGGACCGGTAGGACTCCTTCTTCAGCTTGACGGCATCCTTCACCGCCAGTGTCCACCAACGGGTTCGGGGATTGCCGCCACGACAGGCACATGGGAATTAGTAAAATTAATTATAATTGCTATAATATAAGTCTTTATACTCAATTAAATTCAATTTAATTTATTGTTGTATAGATTTCTTAATTTAGGTAGAGAGTACTGTAACAGGTTTTCAGGTAAAATGTAAGTATAGGTTTTACAAATTAATAAATACAGAATTAGTACACATAAAGACACAGGTTTGTTTAAACACACAGAAAATAAAGTACAAACTAATTAACATAACTGGAAGCCAACAATATCTGTCCATTAATTAATTGTTGAACAAAACACCAAGCAAAACATTCTAAGCAAATAAATAATGGAAAAACCAAAAAAAATTCAAAAGCAAAATTGAATATATGGTGTACAAAGACTGTGTTTAGCTTTAGTGGAAGCCTCTTTTGTCTGGGAAAGATAAAGTGACCATGGGGACCCACCTTCCAGACTCCCCTTTGAGCTCTGCAGCAGAGGTAGTAAGTGGTTGATAATAAGATTTTAAAACATGGAAAGAGGTGTAGGTTTTAAATATTTTAAGTTTAATTTCTATATGATGACTTGTTACTCATTCCATATAATAATTTTGACTGTGAAATAACTGAAAATGCCAGAAGATATACATGGAGTGCTTGGAACCACAAAATAACCTGCAAAAGCTAATGTACAAATAAAATGTTAAAAGGATACTGTTTGTTTATAAGTCTTTTTGTAAAATTTCCATTGTAGTTTGCATATACTGTACTGTATATTTGTGTATCCCAGCCATTTTATTCAGAAAGTGGACAATTCTTACATGTTATAAGATGGTGCCTAAACAGAGAGGCTAATATGGAAAGTAATGAGTTAGAAAATCACATCTGTGTAGAGTAAAACACAAAAACAATGCAGAGCACAATGTGTTGTGACATTTAAATCAGTCTTGTTTGTGAAAAAGGGATTTTGTGTTTGTATTTGTAAGATAATGAAACGTAAGTAAACTACAGACAGAATAACAAATTTAACAGAGACAAACTAAAAACACACATGCCTACAGATCTAGCTCCTGACCAGTCTATTAAAGGGGGAGGGTCTTAAATACTGGGGGGGGGGGGGGGGCTAATATGATAAAGACCCAAAAATGTAGCAGGTAATATTATACTTGTCCACCTTGGTGAAGTGGCTTGGAGGAGCTTTGCCCAGCTAAATGACCTCTTGGAGCCAGGCCTAAGGCACTATTTCCTGATAAGAAATCAGAATATTTTTAGAGTGCACGTACTTTGTACATCAGCTAGTGGACAGTAGGCAGCTATTGCAGAGAAGGGGGATAAGCTGGTTATTTATATGCATTTGAGAATGCTATTAAAATTTTAATACATATGCAGCTTCTAAAAGTCATGTTATTGATAGTTTTAAATGTATGATGTGATAGTGAGCAGCACCACGGCAAAAAGTCATCCACTGCAGGAAAGGCAGAGAACATGGAGTAAGATTTATGTCATAACACTGAGAGCAGGAATAAATCAGACACTGGTGCAGACTGTCCAAACAAAAAAGAACAAAGGGTTATGGTTCAAATTCTAATTTCAGTCACTTTACTTAGCACCTTTTTCAAAGCAGACTATTATTGTTTAGCTTATAGAGTGCACAAGAACACAATCTAATTGACCAGATTTCATAACTAATTTTCCATAAAGCATATGCATGCATGTGTCAAATGTACAGTATTTTTGTCCAAACTATGTAAAAACATATAATCATTTTTTATACATTCTCTTTACAGTTTGACTGGCAGTTTTTCTTTCAGTTAAGAGAACATTAAAATGTGACTGCCAAAAACCATCCTTATCAAGCAGTTAAATGTGATAACAATCCAGTCTGAACCATCTTTGAAAATAAAGATGACACACAATATCACAATAGAAATTGTGAAAATGGAACAGACCTTGGTTTAAAAGCACCTGATGAGAACTGCATGTAACAGCCATTAAAATGAGCTTCAAATGTGCTCTTAATGAGGAAAATTATTCAATGGTAAAAAGTAGGAAGTGTTGTCAAGACAGTTTTAATGTAGAATCAGAAACAGAATTCACTTTATTGGGCAGGTACACTAATGTGTACTAAGAATTTCGTCTTGATCATAGTGGTACAGTATACAAGGACAACACAGAATGCAAAAGATAAATATAAAAAGATAACATATAAAATTATAAAATATGATGCAGCATACAAGGGCAATCCAAAAAATAAAGAGATATTAGGAATAAAATATACAGGCAGTCTAGTGTGCAGGTATACATAGATACAGAGTGGAAGCTCAGACTTGATTAGTAAAAATAACTGCACATGGAAAAAAATTGTTCAGGTGACAAGCTGTTTTAGCTTTCACGGCACAAAGACATTTTCCGGAGGAAAGTCTTTGGAATAGGTGATGCCCTGGGTGAGTCAGATCAGCAATGATCTTTGCAGCCCTCTTCCTTAACCTGGACTCATATAGGACTTCAATGTGCGGTAGGTTACAAACTATGATCCTTTCATAGCCTTTGATGATATATTTCAGATTGCACTTAGCCTGGACAGAGGCAGCACCAAACCAGACAGTTTCTGACTTGAGGTCAGATATATTTGATGATGGCCATGAGGAATTGGACCAATATTGCTTGAGGGAGATTGAATTTCCTCAGCTGTTGCAAAAAGGGCATCCTCTGATGGGTTTCATTAATAATGCACAATATTATGATATTATTATCCTACTTAAGATTTTGTGACAGCATTGTGCAATGGAAATGTAAATGATTTCACATGATTTTGTCATGCCAACGGTTGTGTCACTTATAGCAAGTGATAGGTGAGCAGGTGACTGTTTCCAGAAATCAATGATCATCTCCTTTGGTTAAGAACCAAATTATTATGGCTGCACCACAATGTCAGATTTTCCACCTCTTGTCTGTATATCATTGCTTGAAATAAAGCCTATTAGTGTGATGTCAAATTTAAATTTGACAGATGAATTGACAGAGGTATAGTTATTTATATATAGTGAGAAGAATAGTGGGGAAAGGACACATGCCTGCAGTGCACCAGTACTAAGGGTTAATAGGTCAGACATGTGTGTGCCCAACCACCCAAACTGTTTCCTATAATGTCTGTGATCCAATGTCAGATTGAACTGGGCAGGTTGAACTGGATTATCAAGTTGTTGGTAAATAATGCTCAGACCTAAATTCACTGCATCATACACAGACTGGTTGGCTCTGCATGCAAACAGAAATGGGTCCAGGAAGTCTTTTGTAGCATTTCTGAGGTAAATCAGAGTAAGCCATTCGAAGGTCTTCATTACCACAGAGGTTAAAGCTATTGGTCTGTAATCATTTAGGCCTGTGACCTTTGATTGTTTTGCTACTAGATTGATGGTGGAGGTCTTGAGGCAGACAGGAACAGTGCACAGATCCTGAGATAGGTTGAAATTGTCTGAAAATACTATAGACAAGTGATCTGCACAATATTTTGCTTTTTGAATAAGCTGCAGATGTCTTTTGCAATGATGACAGGAAGATGAAGATGAGAAGAAGAGGAGTGCAGAGATTTCAGATCGACTGATTTAACTGATTCACCAGACTGGGATCAGCAGAACTCTTTGATGTTTGTTCCTTGTAGTTAGTGGCCTGTTTAAGGCCTCTGGAGACTGATGTGCTGTCATTTGCAGACAATTGTTCCTGCAGCTTATATGAGTACTTTATTTTGGCATCTTTGTTCCCTTTCTCCAAGATATATTTGGCTTTCCTGTATTTCTCACAATTGCCAGATCTGAAAGCACACTTTTTATTGTCTGAGCTCTGGGATGAACAAAGGCTTATCTTTTCTGAAGTTCAAAAACTAATATATGAAGTTACAGAATCAGTGTATTTGTGTATGTTGTAGGTGGCAGTTGTAAAAGCACTCTAGTCTGTACAGGCAAAGCAGTCTTGAAGCTCGCATATTGCCTTACTGGTCCACTTTTTAACTGTTCTTTTGACTGGTGTAAGATAAGAATGGGCATCCAGGGAGGAGCAGGGTTTATTACCTGGATGGGAGGAACGAGAGATGGATTGGCTGGCTGGATGAAAAGATAACTTTATGCCTAGCCGGTATAAAATAATGGATGGACCAGCAGAAGCCAGGACTTGGGAGCAATTTAAAGTCTGAATATTTAACTGGAGAATGGAAGGAGGAAGAATTGGTGTTTTATTGTATTGATTATTGTATAAATATGGCACATTGCTGGGAAGACGTCTGTATAGGTGCTTTGTGGAATCAATTTCCTTTGTTTTATTCAGATGTCATGGGTTGTATTACTGTGTCTGTGGTCACAGTTGGAATAGTCAGCAGGATTTTCTGGTCGTCTATTTGTTTGAAAACCTGCAAACTAAATTTATTATGGCCAAAACACAAACCAGCAATCATACACAACCGGCACTGCATCTCACACTAGTGATTGGCAGAAAATCAGGCAAGACGGGACAGTGATAGAAGTGCAGAAGACCCCTGATCACTGTCTGAGAACACATGTATCTCAGAAGATAGATGGCAAATATATTGGCTCCACATAAGGGATCTGTACTAGCTGTAAGAGAATCTTGCAGGAGGGACACTAGAAGGCCCCTTCAGCAGGACACACAATGAGGTATGGACCATCTAAGGGTCCAGATCCCCAAAGAGAGTTGAAATGACCTTCACAAAGCCTCTCCATGAAAATGGAGAACCTACAGTGGGTCATCTTCTGCTTTTTCCAACTGCACAACAGGAAGACCGAAAGACAGTGACAGATGGTGATGACACCATCATCGAAAGCACAGATGCGAACCTGAAGGATGGAAATCTTGGCCCGAATACCATGCAATCTAACCCAGAGGTAAGTGACTTTCCTTCATTCATTAATGAGTCATGGAAGCAGTGTGTAAAATCCGTTGACAAATTATAGGAGATAGAACAGTTGGTCCCAGAAAAGGGACTTTCGGACTCAATTTCCCAGGTTGCTGAGCGAAACCTGACAGAGCATGAGCAGAGCCAGCATATGGCCAATGACTCAATGTCAAATAGTGAGAGGAACTGGAGTTTACCAAGCCCAGCTGAAAGTCGCTTTGATCTCCAGTATTTGGAAGTGCTCCATCAGCAGGTAAGAACAGTCCAGAAGACATTAATGTATTTACAAACCGAAGATTAAGGAAACCACCAGGGCTCTGCTCGAGGCTATGCACAAACGCCTCCACAGCACAGGAATAGGACTGCCTGAGTGTATTGATTTAGCCATACAGGTATGTGAGTCCTGTATGGCACATAATGAAGAGAGGCAGTGCAAAATGGACCCTGATAAACATGAAGGGAACCACCCAGCACTCATTCTAACAATTGAGTTTAAAACTTCAGAGAATTTTCCCAGGGAAGAGCCTCAAGTCTCAGAGGTGTCTACTCAGACTAACAAGGTCTGACCTGGAAGAGAAACAGGGACACAGTGCTAAGGGACCCTGGATGATGTAATTGGGTGTCAACTAGTATGTGCTCCCACAAAACAAGAGAAGAGGAGAGGTAAACAGAACCCTAGTGTTGCAAAGGCCACACAGACAGTGAAGGGCCCCTCTTTAATCAGTAGAGAGTCACAAAAAAGAAGACAAAGCAGTCTAGCAAAAATTAAAGAGGTGGACAATCAGATGCGACAGCCTGAACCATGTGAGCTTGTGTCTCTGCCAATGGCACCTACGTCAGGAGATTACATGCCCAAGCAGGGTGTCACACGAGAAAAAAAAGAGCAAGAGGGGGCAAAGTGTATCCAGTTTCTGCTCTATTATACTAATTGCAGAGGACAGTTTTTTCTATGTCATACATAGGGACACTGTTGAGACACTGCCCTACATGACATACCAGGGGGTCAGAGGCACTCCTGTTGTGACAGCAGCCATCAAGATCTCCCAGTGATTGTGTTCTTTTTGCAGAGGTTGTACTGACTGCAATACACCTCCACACTCATGGGGGTAGATGCTGATTCCTACAGGGCTTAGCTATGGGGGAAGTCATGTAGGATAAGAATGGGCACCCTGGCCAGGGAGGAGCAGGGTTTATTACCTGGATGGGAGGCCCAAGAGGAATAAAAGATGGATTGGCTAGCTGAACGTTTGAAAAAAGGAGAGAGCCAAAAGTGAGCAAAATAAACAAAAATGTAGGATTTTATGTGTGTGTGTGAGAGAGAGAAATTATTTATATTTTATATTTTAAATAATAATATTGTTTATATCAATATATAATCATATTGATATTTTGGGCATCCCTATCAGGAAAGGTTCTGGAAGTGGGTGGGGAAACTTTTTTGCAAAATGCTGTAACAATTTCTTTGTGTTACCAACATGAAACATTAGACAGGTACAGTTGACATGTCTGGAAACAACTCAGAGGTGAAAAAACTTAACTGGCATTGCTTGTACGTGAGGTTTAATGTATCATAAAACAAACATTGTTGTTTTGCTATTTTGGCAGCAGTTTCTAAATAAAGGAATGATTAAATCTGACACAAAAACAAATTTACAAATTCAATCACAGTTAAAAAGTTATCTGTCAGGTTTTAATGAAACATTGAGAGTCCTTCCTTTATTTTTTGGATAATAAGGCTTATTTTGGTGTTCTCCACTCAGGCATAGTGAGAAGTCAAGCCAAATGACACCTTTTATTGACTAACTAAAAAGATTACAATATGCACCCTTTTCGAGGCAACTCAGGCCCCTTCTTCAGGCAAGATGTAATACAGAAACTAGAATCCTCTGTGTTTATATAGATACTAGGACAAATACAGCCTTGGAAAACCTTTAAGTGAGACATCTTAGATGTAAAAATTAGTAGACCTCTACAGGCTAAGATTCATTTAGCAAGAGAGGAAAACAAAGTATAGTCAAGATCTTTTCATAAGATAACTGTCCACCAAAGTCTTTTGAAGTTTCTGATGAGTTTTTCAGTAAAATGTGGATCTGTATAGTAGTCAGGTTGTCTGGGTCAGTCCGAGAGATGTAAACAGTCCTCATATCTGGCCATGAAATTCTTGTCTCTATTTAAACCATGTTGTAATGTGTTAAATTTTAGCATGAGTTTAACTTCCCATTTGTTTCTCTCTTGCTGTATTCTGAAGTTGCTCATAAGCACTGTGACTTTAAAGTCCCTCTCACAGTGTCCATGGCTGCTAAAGTGAGCTGCTACAGGAACATATCTGCTGCTGTGCTTAATATGGAACCTGTGTAAGTTCATTCTTCTTTCATTCTGTCCATTTTCTCCCACACAGAGTGCAGTGTTGGTACATTTCTTAGACCACATTAGAGGATCTGCAGGAAAATGATCCCTTTATGTGATGTTCTAGTTGGCAGTGTGGTGTGACTACACAATCTGTACCATAAATGTAAGGATACGTTTTATCTTTTCTGTAGGTAGGGAGATGTACCATTATCTGTTGGTTCACTTAGGGAGCTTCAGACAATTAGTTGCTGCAGGTTTGGTGGTTGTCTGTATGCCAGGAGGGGTGGTTCTAGAAATACATTTTTCAGTGTTTCGTCATTGTTTAGCATTGGCTGAAGTTCTTTTATAGTATTTCGAAGTGCTTCAAGATGTGGGTTATAAGTGACAACAAGGGGGATGCGGTTCTTTGTTTTTTATTCCAGAAGTTAGTCTCTGGGTATGACAGTAGCTCTTCTTATTTGAGGGTCTGTTGTTTTGGGGGGTATAACCTTGTCTGATGACATCTTGTCTAAGTTCCTGTGGTTGTTTAACCTTTTCTGTCAGGTCTGAGTAAATAAGGTTGTAACGTATTACTTGGCTGAAAATAATGGAGTGCCTTATATGCTTGGGGTAGAAGCTATCACTTCTCAGGTAGGTCCGTCTGTCTTTTGGTTTGTGAAAAACAGAAGTTACAAGGTTGTTATCTTTCAGTTGAACACTGGTGTCAAGGAAACGGACTTCTGTTTTTGAGTCATTAAGCTTCATCTTTATGTTGGGAGTGGAAAGATTTACATTCATTTTGAAAATGGAGGAGGTCCTTCTCACTGGCAGTCCAGATTATGAAGATGTCATCTATGTAACGGAGATACAACATTGGTTTTAAGACACACACTGACATAAAGCTATCTTCAAATCTTTCCATAAATAGATTTGTATAGTGAGGCTCAACCCGACAGCCCATTACAGTCCCCATTTGTTGCAAGTAGAAGTCTTGTCCAAATGAGAATAAATTGTGAGTCAGAGAGAATCTTATCTTGTATAACTGACTTTGTGGGTAAATCATGTTGTTTAAGGTATGTTTCACATGTCACTTCCATGACATTTCTACTCAGGTGCCCTCAGGATATAAGAGGTAGATCCAGGAAATTCATTCAGCTCAAGGCTGAATCGTTAACTTCAGAACACCAGTGAAAAGAATCAGAACACCAGTGAAAATTAAGGGGGATTGTATTTATGGAAAGTCCTAGACCAGCATTTTGGGGCTATTCTAATCAGTTATTTTAAATCAGTGTCAGGGCAGATAATGTAAGACAAACAGTCAGGCATAGTATATAGATGACAGCATAAGGAGTGCCAGAAGTAGAAGTGGAAGCTTTGTGGTGGGTGGGATAGAAATACATTAAGTCATTCCAAAAATTACCTAAGGCTGAAATATTAAAGCAGTAAGGTTCATCTAAGCTATGTTAGTGTCAAAATCACTTTAAGGCAGCCTTAATGTCATGTGGCACTTAAACAGTAGTCTAACAGTGGAGATGTTTGAACTTATAGGATGAGCTCTGATATTCTGAAAGTGACATTGTGGTGGAGTCTACAAGTAGAGATCTAGAAGAAGACAAATTCCCAGCATCTTTGGCAATGACCAAGTGCAGAAAGCCCTTCTTATTTAGTGTGACCCAAGTACCAAGAATTCAGATTTTTCAATATACTAAAGCAAGTGTTCCACTATTTCTGTTTGTGCTTCTGAATTATGAAAACAGAGGATACACTATTATCATGAAAATGGCCATGTAAGCTTGAAAATATACTTAACAGAAATCAAACACAAAATTACAGAATGGCAGTCTTGAATAATTTTGCATCAAATACCTTTTATTTATCCAAACACACTGAAACAAATCTTGACAGTATTGCCACTGTTAATAGAAACAAGAAATTATTTTTAGTGCTTTCAATAAAACAACTCACAAGAAATGTTTGTATTCATTATATCATGCTATGTTACATAAACTGTTTTTCAGACACAGATGTAGATGTAAATATTAAAGCATTCAGTGCTGTTTATCATCATGGAGGTTTTCCCCATAAATACTTCAAGATCTATTAATATTGTGGAATGTCCTGCTTTTTTAAACACAGATCTGTTAATCTGTAAATTCTCTGGTGCTCTCATAAAGTCTGATTAAGAAGCTGAAGGTAGTTAAAAGATATTTAGCCTGAGAGCATCAGGAAAACATATTGAAGGCTGACAGAGAATACTGTAAAAATTCTGCAAAAGAAGACATTCTGAAGGGTGATTAGGCCCACAGACAAAGCTGATACTGCAAAACCACGTCTTAAAGTGGTTCATGACACATAAACAATTTAATTTGCATATTGTCTGTGCTTCTTGGCTTTAGCAGTTAGTTGTCTGCCTAAAGCTTCAAGCCAAATGTGTGCATTCATTCAGTTTTTTTTAATGCAGCATATGGTTAATTTACAGCTCAGAATTCTGTACACATTAGCAAATATAATATAGTTAAAATTAATAACAAATACATTGCATATATTGCATCTTGTAACAGCTGTTCTTATCAAATTAATGTTAGTGTGAAATTGATGTAAGTCCTTGCTTAGGCATAATAAGAGGCTTGTCTTTTTATAGTTACTGTATATGGTAAATGGAAAATTCTGACTTATCCCCTACAAATTAATATGTGAATACAATATCCTGCCAACTTGCCATAATTATGATGTATTAAGCAAAAATTTTGGATTGAATAAACAATGGGAGGTCTGAAAATTGAAAGTACACCTTATGAAAGGGATTTAGGAGTATAGGAGTATAAGTGAAAGGAATTAATACTCAAGATTTATAATGCACTGGTGAGGCCTCATCTGGAGTACTGCATGCAGTTTTGTACTCCATTTTACAAAAAAAGAAGTGCGAGAAAATGTCTAGAGAGTAGTGACTAGACTGATTCCAGTGCTACAGGGGATGATTAAAAGAGCTGAGCCTTCTCAGTTTAAGAAAAAGAAGATTAAGAGAAGAGATGATAGAAGTATTTAAAATTATGAAGGGAATTAGTACAGTGGATTGAGAGATACAGTTGCAAATTAGTTAAGGGTAAATTTCTTACAAACATTAGGAATTTTTTCTTCACACACAGCTCCATGCACATATATAATAAGTTGCCAGGTAGTAGACAGTAGGACTTATTGGACCTTCAAAACTAGACTTGATGTTGTTTTGGAAGAATTAAGTGGATAGAACTGGCGAGCTTTGTTTGTCTGAATGGCATGTTCTCATCTAGATTTTTCTAATGTTATAATTAGTAAAATAGATTCTGATTGCTTTTGTTTGCAAATAGCAAGGTATAAGGGCATGCATTTTTCACATAGTTATATAGTAATGTAGTAACATAAAGAAACATAACAAAACTATATAAACTGTTTTTTCTTTGAATTTCTCTAAAAAGTCTGAAAAGAAAATACCTGGACTGTGGAATTTATTGTGTTATACATTATTCTCAATGCTTGACCCTTTGCCATCTCAGTAGCTGTGCTGTTTGCAAACACAGAAGAAATATTAGCTTCTTATAGTACCTAATAGCACTACCTGAATTTATCAACCTATTTTCTGTTTAATGCATCATTCTGTATAAACTAGAGACTCTAGAGACTGAAGGGCATGGAAGTCCCAGGAGTCAGCTGTTTCTGAGGTGCTAGAACTACTATATCTGGCACCAACAATCATATCACAATGAAAGTTACCTATTCTTTATGATTAACATTTTAGCAATTCAAATATTTGACTGAACAACTACTAATCTTCCTGATCACATCAGCATGCCACAAATACACTTAGCAGCAGCCATATCAGTGTCCATTTGGATAAGCAAGCTATTTGAATTAACTAGCAACGGATCCTTACTGATCCTTAAACCAACAACACTTCACTGCTATGAATTAGTCCCACAGAGGAAGGCCAAAACATCCCAAACTATCCGAAAATGTAAAGCCACAGTTTGAATCTGTAAATAAATATATTAAAATGAATTAAATACATCTGAACAAAGATTAAAAAGATCAAATAAATACATTTAATATAAGAGCAGGGTATTATATTAAGGGAATACAAAAACAAGATCAATGAATGGAAAAAATATTAAGCTGCAACAAAACTCAAAATGTAGCCTCTTATTTCAGAAAATCTAAAGTAGGAAACCAGAAAATACTTCTAAAGAAAAGGGACCAAAAAAACTGAAAGTCTACTTACCAAAAAAGTTCTAAGATCAAATTTAAACAAAACCAAGGAAACACAAAACTAAAAACCAATAGGCCAAAAGATTTTAGCTCTTGATTTTTATACTCCTTTGTTGTTTCATCCATGAAATTGACTTTTACAATCACTTTTTTGTATTGTCTGCTAATTTTATTATTTGAATAGTGACTTCACTACAGTGCCACTTTTAAAGGGTTTACAGCATGATCACCACTGTTGTGTGGATTCCTATTTTGGAAATGGTCATTGTTACAAACTTAGAAACATGCAAGGTCCAAAAGTTCCAAATGCACTTAAAATAATGCCCACTGGGGAGGTGATACCATCATCATCACTAGCTAGATACAAAGATACAAACAGGCCTCGAAGAATCTTTATAAAATAAAATACTTATTTTTCACAAAAAGGCTTTCAATACAATGAAGCTTAAAGGATCACAAGAAGCAAAGGGATTGCCCAGAAACATTAAGGCAATCCAATGCACATAAAGTTTCAATGCAGGGATCCAGAAACATATTCCAAAAATATACCAAGAAGTTCAAATTCCAATAACCAAGCATAGGAAAAGAAAAATAACTAATCAAAATTCCCAGAAAGCCTTCACAATGAACCAAAATGATTTATGGGAGTGATTGGTAGATGGTCCCGCATCTTGGGGGACCACCCATAAAACACATGGAACATCACCAAGGCATCATAAACAAAGCACATAATACATTAACATTAACATAAAACAATGACCCAAAAATGAACAGAAAATACATAGAACAAGAATATGAACCTCAGCCAGGGGAAGAACCCTGACTGAAATACAACAGTTGTGTTATTTATAACTGTAGCAATCACTGCTGGACAAATTTTTGAGAGCCATTGTTGGGTATGATATCATCATTGGATATTATCTAAGAGGACTTAGATAAATAACAATTAAAACACAAATCTACAAAAACAAAAGCTTAGTGTTAATTAGAGGTAGTTACTCTTAATATTTTACCCAAGTATTTATTAAGGAAGAAACAAGTGGAATGCCTCATGCGGACATAAAAACAAAACCTTCAGGATTGGGTGACCACCTAAAAAAGTCAGTTTAATGTAGAAAAGTCAAAGTGCTACCTGTAGGCAAAAGGAACATCAACTATAAATATAAGATGGAAGCCAATTTCATACAGGAAGCAACCTCTGAAAAGGATTTAGGGGTATATGTTGACACAACATTTTCGTTGACTAATCTATGCAGTGAAGCAATTAAAAATGCAAATGAAATGTTAGGTTATATCATAAAAACTGTTGAATTTAAGACAACAGACATTGTGCTCAAACTATAAAATGTACTAGTAAGACTGCATTGGAGTATTGTGTGCAGTTCTGGTTACCACGGGAGAAGAAGGACATCAGCTGTGCAGAGGAGAGCAACCAAGTCCTCCCCAGAACTTGTAGCAGTGCTATGAATTAAAGGACTCCATTTCCCAGCTGCCCCAAATGTATTGCCCTGATTGGACAACTGAAGGGGGCACAGGGGTTGCTGGGGACAAGTGGGTACAGTGGGAATATGAAAGGAAGCTGGCTAGACAGTTAAAGGAGAGAGAAAAAGTCTGTTGTTTTGTGTCCGTGTTCACCTGTCTGTTTTGCCATCTGCATCATTTGCCTTGGAATATCGCTTTTTCCTGGATCACCACCTGTATGGATGCATGGAATTTTTTGTGTCTGCATCTCAAGTGAGTAGTGTATCAGATTTACCGTCACCATCGCTGGCGGGCGCACTCCCAAATCTCACCACCCCTCACCGCATCAGGAATACTGGTAGGACTGTTTAAACAGTACATTTCTTACAGCAAGCTGTTCACTGGATCATCATTTTGTTCCTTTATTCCGTAACATATGTTCCTGCTGCCCTTGGACTGTTTATGGACTTGGTTGTTAGTGTTTACTGTTAGGTGTTTAGTTAGTGTTGTGATATTTGTTATCATCATATCATCATGGGGGAAAGTGAGGACTATCTATTTATTTGTTGCATAGCATAGAAGAGGGCGCTTGCCACAACCATCTGATAGAACATCTGCAGCATCTTATTGCAGATGTTGAAGGACGCCAGCCTTCTAAGGAAGTATAGTCGGCTCTATCCTCTCTTGCACAGAGCATCAGTATTGGCAGTCCAGTCCAGTTTATCATCCAGCTGTACTCCCAGGTATTTATAGGTCTATACCATCTGCACACAGTCACCTCTGATAATCACAGGGTCCGTGAGGGGCCTGGGCCTCCTAAAATCCACCACCAGCTTTTTGGTTTTGTTGGTGTTCAGTTGTAGGTGGTTTGAGGCGCACCATTTAATAAAGTCCTTGATTAGGTTCCTATACTCCTCCTCCTGCCCACTCCTGATGCAGCCCACGATAGCAGTGTCGTCAGCAAACTTTTGCACGTGGCAGGACTCCGAGTTGTATTGGAAGTCCGATGTATATAGGCTGAACAGGACCGGAGAAAGCAGAGTCAGATCTGCAGTTCCTGAGACGCACATACTGAGGTCTGTCTGTACGATAGATCAGGATCCATGCCACCAGGTATGAATCTACTCTCATCTCTGTCAGCTTGTCCCTGAGGAGCAGAGGTTGGATGGTGTTGAAGGTGCTAGAGAAGTCCAGAAACATAATTATTACTGCACCACTGCCTCTGTCCAAGTGGAAGAGGGATCAGTGCAGCATGTAGATGATGGCATCCTCCGCTCCCACCTTCTTCTGGTATGTGAACTGCAGAGGGTCAAGGGAATGGCGGACCTGTGGCCTCAGGTGGTGAAGCAGCAGCCGCTCCATGGTCTTCATCACATGTGACATCAGGGCGACAGGACTGAAGTCATTCAGCTCACCAGGACATGATACCTTTGGGACTAGGGTGATGCAAGATGTTTTCCAAAGCCTCGGGAATCTCCCCTGTTCCAGGCTCAGGTTGAAGATGCGCTGTAGAGGACTCCCCAGCTCCAGCACACAGGCCTTCAGCAGTTGTGACGATACTCCATCTGGACCCACTGCTTTGCTGGAACAAAGTCTCCTCAGCTCTCTGCTTACCTGGGCTGCTGTTATTTGTGGGTGGGGGAAACTCTCTCCTATGCTGGTATCAGCAGAAGGATTGGTGGAGGGTGCAGTACTCTGAGGTGAGAGTGAGAGTGGGTTAGGGTGGTCAAACCTGCTAAAAAGTTGTTCATCAGATTTGCTTTCTCCCTGTCTCTCTCGATGGAGGCACCCCACTTTGAGCTGCAGCCAGTGATGATCTTCATCCCATCCCACATTTCCTTCATGCTGTTATTCTTCAACTTTTGCTCCAGCTTTTTCCTGTACTGCTGCTTCAACGCCCTGAGCTGGGCTCGGAGTTCCTTCTGCATGCACTTGAGCTCATGTTGATCACTTTAAAAGCCCTTTTCTTCTGGTTCAAAAGGCTCTTGATGTTACTTGTAATCCATGGCATGTGTGGAGGAGCGACAACGGGCATTGCGGGAGTGCAGCGGGCTCCGACAGACGCGCTGTCGCAACGGACGGCCAGGATGGCATCACAAAGAGGAAGGCCACACCGAAGCAGACACCTCGGAGTGACGGGATCCGGGAGGTAAGTGCCCTGCCCAACGGCGGTCAGCCCTGTGGGGTTGGACTCACCTTTTGTGTTGCAGACAGGGACTGCCCGGGTCCGGTCCACGGGCCGTCGACAGTGCGGAGGTTGCAGTCGGGAGTACTGCAACTCCAAGAGCCAGAATGCCACCACACCAGGGGGAGAGGAGCCAAAATGGCGATGGACCGGAAGTCCCTCCCTGCGACAGGCACGGGATTGAATGGTGTGTCTTGTGTGCCCGCCAATGACTGTATAGAGGCGGGACCAAGGAATGTCCATCTCGTGCCAGGAAGAGACCCAATTGGGCCAGAGGAGAAGGCCCACAAACAGCAGCCAGCGGCTGAGGCTGACGAACCGGTAAGCCCAGCACCAGCTATGTTTTTGTCCCTGTCTGCGGCTTTACGGGCGCTGGCAGTTTGCCTGCGTTCCGTGGAGTCGCTTCTACAGGAGCTGTGTGCCCTCCGTGCTGAGGTGCAGAAGCCGGAGGGAAAGGCAGTCGTGTCAAGACAGGCGCTGCGAGGTGGATGGAACGGCGCGATGCCCGAACCTTCGACCGGAACGGTACAGCGGGGACGGTAAGTACAGCCGACCCCGTACAGCATAAAGGAGGTCCCACCGAATGGATCCGTGAACCTCGTGATCAGAATCGAGTAGGGGGATCTCCTACAGTAGATGCAGCGGCGGGTGGTGCATGCATGGCGAGGGGAGAGACAGCAAGGGGGCTGGCAGGATGCGGGCTAATAAGTGCCCCAGGTCCTAGCGCCCTCCGCCCCAAGCCTGCCACAGCCTCGAGTTGTTCTACAGGGACGCAGACGGGATTGGATCTGTGCGTTTGTCATGCGTAGACCCAGACCGTCAGGGCATCCAAGAGTAAAGGGAGGAATCGAGGGGAAAATGCTGGTTCCTCCAATAGGAAGGGGCGTGCTGCTGGGTGCACACGTCCAGAGAAGGGTCGCCCTCTGCGGAGGCAGAGGGGAACTGCAAAGCCAGCGGAGATTGCACGAGAGCAAGCGTTCCCGTCAGTTAACCCATCAAGAGGGGCACGGAACCCACGGAGGGGGTGCCGAAGAGGCAAGTCCCAGGGTGCTGGTCAGAGGGGTGAGCGCTACCTGTGTGTGACAAAGAGGGACACCAAGTGGTGGCGTTCAGGCAGCTGCTCTACCCCTGTGTCTCTTTGTTTTGCAGGACCGGACCCTGGGTACACAGTAGGACCCACTGCGTTGGGGACCTGCCCTCGCGGGACGGGCTGCTTCAATGGTCGGGTCTTTGCTGGCGATGGGGCACTGTGGCACGCAGCTGGGGGTGGCACCCAGCTGGGACGCCCAGGAAGACAGCCTCCTCTGGATCACGAGGGGGCAACCGCCCTGGTTCCTTTGGGGGCCACAGGTACAGAGCTGGGAAGCTCAATCCTGTAGGGGCCCGTGGTCACTGCCAGGGGGCGCCCCAGTGCCTGGAGAGCCCTGGACCTTAGCACTTCCATCACACCCGGAAGTGCTGGGGGGAAGAAGACTGGGGACACCCGGAGGGCTTCTGGGAGTACAGCCGGCACTTCCGCCACACAGGGGAGTGTCCACGGAGGAGTGTCGGGAAGCACCTGGAGCCCATCCAGGCGTGTATAAAAGGGGCCGCCTCCCTGTAAACGAAGACTGGAGTTGGGCGGATGTGGACGAGAGACGTGTTGGAGAGGAGTGGAGGCGGCCTGAAGGAAGCAGGCACTGTAGAGAGAGGCCTGGACTTTGGGGGATTGGTGCTGGAGGCACTGGGTGTGTGCAACGATAAACTGTAAATATTGTATAGAATAAACGTGTGTTGAGTGACATAACGATGTCCGTCTGTCTGTGTCCAGGCTGCTTCTCACACCGCTTAGCCTTTAGCTTAGCGCCGGCTCTGCTGCCACGATACGGCCTTCTTACCTCATCAGGTAAATAGGGAACCACACCAGCACGGGCCTTTGTTCTCAGCGCTAGAAGTTGACTACCTGAATAGATGAGTCTATGTAAAAATAAACTTTTTATTCAAAAAATAAAAGTGTAAAAATCCATGTCCAAGTAGTAAAAAGTGTCCAGGAAACGAGTCCACATAAAAGAAAGTGGTAGGAGTGATCAGAGAGATAGAGAAAAATGTAGAAAGATAAAGAAGATAAAGTCCTACACAGAGCTGCTGGAAAGGCTGCCACTAACGGCGGCACCTATTCTATTATTATTAATATTATTAATTATTATTATTATTTTGTTTAATATACAGTTTGTGGTATATGACCCAGACACAAACAGGCAGACACCATAGGTACAAAACCGCACACACGTTTATTCATATTTACAAGTGACACAGCACACAACCCAATTCTCCCCCAAAGTCCAGAGCTCACTACAATGCCTCTCTCTCTAGGTCCGCCTCCACTCCTCTCCTCCTGAGCTCTGTCTTTCTTCCTCCCGATTCCAGCCCTCGAAAGGAGGGAGGCAGCCCCTTTTATATCCATCTGGATGTGCTCCAGGTGCCTCCCAACGAGCTCCTGCCAGTACTCCCTGATGTGGCGGAAGTGCTGAGGGCCAGGGCTGCTCAGGCATCAGGGCTGTCCCCTGGCAGTGACCACAGGCCCCTATAGGATTGAGCTTCCATGCTCCTTTCCCGTGGACCCCATAGCCATCAGGGCGGTCGCCCCCTCGTGGTCTGGAGGAGGCGTAATCCCTCCTCCAGTCCTTCCGGGTACCGCCCCCAGCCGCTCGCCACAAGCTATATTTATATACTGTTATATCTCTCTGTGTGAGTGGTGTGAGTTCAGCCAAATTTAGATGCGTTCCTGGGGACCTCACCAAACAAATAAACAAAATCACTGTCTCTACAACAGTGTGAATCAGAGTGACTCCAGACCGCTACAAACTTAAGGACATGTCCTACTCTGACAGTTTCAAAGAATTAAACTTGTTTACTGTAGTCTCAAGCAGAGGAGACTTGAGTAGGGACCTAACCCAGGTATTTAAAATCTTCAAAGGCATTTATAAAGTAGATCCAGCAACATTCTTTTGCCTTAAAGGTGAATCACATACTTGAGGACATCAGTGGAAATAAAGGGGAAGTGCTTGTAAAACTGAAGCTAGGAAGCACTTCTTTACACAAAGAGTTGTAAGATTCTGGAACAAACTGCCGAGACATGTAGTTATAAGAATAAACCTTGACAACCTTTAAGAAAAATTTGGATAAGATACTGGGACAGCTTAGCTTTTCGATACACAAACAGGCTTGATGGACTGAATGGTCTCATATCATTTGTCCAGTTTATTGTGTTCTTGTGTTCTTATGTTCTAAATTTGTTAGAACAAATTTCTGTTAGAAGACCTCCTTTAAATTGTTTTTGATTATTGGTTCTGATGTAGTCTTTCTGGTATTTATGACTCTGGCCTGTTTAAAGTCTACACTTTTGCCTGTTCTTTTTGCCAATCCAATTTTCAGGTGTGAGTACAGTGATCCCTCGCTATATCGTGCTTCGCCTTTCGCGGCTTCACTCTATCGCGGATTTTATATGTAAGCATATTTAAATATATATCGCAGATTTTTTGCTGGTTCGCGGATTTCTGAGGACAATGGGTCTTTTAATTTCTGGTACATGCTTCCTCAGTTGGTTTGCCCAGTTGATTTCATACAAGGGACGCTATTGGCAGATGGCTGAGAAGAAACCCAACTTACTTTCTCTCTCTCTCTCTTGCGCTGCCTTTCTCTGATCCTGATGTAGGGGGTGTGAGCAGGGGGGCTGTTCGCACACCTAGACGATATGGACACTCGTCTAAAAATGCTGAAAGATTATCTTCACGTTGCTACCTTCTGTGCCGCCTTCAACAGCTTTGTGCCGCGGTGCTTCGCATACTTAAAAAGCCAAACAGCCCTATTGATCTGTTTGCTTTCCTCTCTGTTTCCTTTGAAGAGGAAGATATGTTTGCATTCTTTTAATTGTGAGACAGAACTGTCATCTCTGTCTTGTCATGGAGCACAGTTTAAACTTTTGAAAAAGAGACAAATGTTTGTTTGCAGTGTTTGAATAACGTTCCTGTCTCTCTACAACCTCCTGTGTTTCTGCGCAAATCTGTGACCCAAGCATGACAATATTAAAATAACCATATAAACATATGGTTTCTACTTCGCGGATTTTCTTATTTCGCAGGTGGCTCTGGAACGCAACCCCCGCGATGGAGGAGGGATTACTGTACTCCTAATTTAAAATTCTGCCACCTGGGAGGTCATAACATCAATAATTCAAAACTACCCAAAGGCAAAGAGAGAAAGAGCACTGAAAAATATGGCTTAGACCACAAAAAGAAATGCCAACAAATGCCACAGTGGTTGTCTTGAAAGTAACTACAGCCTTAATAGTTTCAGCACCTGTAGCTCATCATCCTATATAAAGACATACAATTTCTGGCTCCATAGAGAATTGAAAATAATTCATTGTTAACAGGAAAATGCTTTAATGAAGAACAGAAACAGCATAGAAAGTGGAGGGAAGAGTAAACTACAGGTAAGAACCTCACACCCAGAAGTTGTAGGGGTCAGAATCTACCCCATAAATATAAGGCATTAGGGAACTATTCGATTGCTGTGCACACTTATATTCACACTCAATTTCAAGATTGAGAAGTATTTTTGAATAACAGTTACCACATCCAGACAGTGTAAAAAAGCAAATAAAAAGGCCAACAAACTGTTATGTTACACAGTGCCCCTCACCTTCAATATTGTGTGCTATTTTTTGCTCCCAGAAAAAGATATAATTGTGCATAGAACTTGTCCAGAGAAGAACTACTAAAATTACTGTGTGGAATATGACCCGGACACAGACAGGCAGACACGTTTAAATCACCCCACACACATTTATTCAGGGTCTCCATGGTATACAAATGCACTACTCACAAGCCCCAGTACCCCTCAGTCCAGGCCCACACAATGCCTTCTCTCTCTCTGTCTCTTCAGACCGCCTCCTTCTCTCCTCCAGAAACCTTGTCCTTCTTCCACCCGACTCAAGTCCATCTCTGAAGGGAGGCGGCCCCTTTAAATAAGCACCCGGAGGTGCTCCAGGTGTGTTCCCGGCAATCTCACACCGACACGCCCCAGTGTGGCGGAAGTGCCGGCTGTCTCCCCGGAAGCACTCCGGGTGTCCCTGTTCCTCTTCCCCCCAGCACTTCCTGGTGTGGCGGAAGTGCTGCGGTCCAGGGTCCTCCAGGTATTGGGGTCCCCCTGGCGGTGACCACGGGCCCCTACAGGGTCGAGCTTCCCAGCTCTGTACCCGCGGCCCCCAGGGTGATCGCCCCCTCGAGGTCTAGAGGAGGCACAAGCCCTCCTCCGATCTTCTCGGTGTCCCGGCTGGGTACCACCCCCATCCGGGTACCACAGTGCCCCACAGCCAGCGAAGACACGTCAGTCGAAGCGACACATCCCGCGAGGGCAACTCCTCCTCGAAGTGGGTCCTACTACATGGCCAGGGTCCAAGCCGGCAACCTGGAACATACCACTTCGGCACCCCCTCTGAGGTTTTCGTGCCCCTTTGGATCAAGCCGCTTGCGCCTCCGTATCCCCCGCCAGCAGTGTCGGTGTAGCTGCGTTTTCCCAAAGTTTCCAAAATTCAGCAGCTCCAACTCAAAAAATGGGATTCAACAAAAGCCTGACGCGCAGAAATGATTCTACAGACAAAATATCTTTGTTTTTAAAAGTTTAGTTAAGTTTGAAAGTAAAACAGTTCACACAAAAAAGAAAATTAAAAATAGCAAAAATGGAAAAATTATAATAAGAAAAAATGTAGTTCTAAGCTTAATCTTGTTACATCTTAAATCGTTACTAGTCACTTATAATACCATTTCAAAACGTTTCTGAACCATTTCAAAGCGTTTCTGAACCATTTCGAAGCGTTTCTGAACCATTTCAAAGCGGTCAGAAAACTGTATGCTTATCCCATCTCTGAGTAGAAAATGGGTCTTTCAAGTCCCTGTTTACTGGGACCTGTTCTAAACACAACTAAACCTAATATCACACTGTTCCTCAATTATAGCAAGAAGATTCTATCTCTTACTAACTTATAGGGGGGAAAAAGACTTTACCATTGTCTATGACTATAGGAGAAATTATATTCTATTTAAATAAAGCAAACATTAATATGAGTTTAACTCAAAACTTTAAGTTTCTAAAATTGGTTCTTACAGTCGGGGTCATATTCCACAATGGCGACCAACATGGAGCCCTCCGTCTGTTCCAAGACGGGGACACCAAAACAAATATTTTGTGGACGGCCCGGAGCAGCAGGCACCCCCGCACACGTTCCGAGGGTGCGGAGTGCTCATGGCCCAGAGAAGACAAGAAAACCCCCAGATCGCCACCAGAAAGCGGTCAGATCCCTACCTGGTGTGGCAAAGCGTCGATGGGCGTTGCAGGGGAGCAACGGGTTCCTATGAGTGTGCTGCCGATGAAGGCGTCCGGGACAGCATGGCGTATAAGAAGGCCAGGCCGAGGAAGGCGCCTCGGTCAGACGGGATCCGGGAACCATGGTCCCTCCATGCCGGCAGCCAGCCAGGGAGGGCTGCGCTTGTTTTGTGTTTAGCAGGCAGGGGCTGCCCGGGTCCCCATGGATCAAAGACGCACGCCGAACCAAGGCGCTTTAAGGACGCGGCAGCTGCAGAGAGAGCTGCCATGAAGGAGACGCTGCAACCCGAAGAGCCAGCATGGCATCGCACCAGGAGGAGTGGAGCCAAGATGGCCGCAGACCGGAAGTCCCTCCTTGAGACAGGCACGGGATTGGACGGTGTGTCTTGTGTGCCCGCCAATTAATGTATAGAGGCGGGACCAAGGAATGTCCATCTCGTGCCAGTGAGAGACCTGATTGGGCTACAGGAGCCTCACAGGAAGCAGTCGGCGAAGATGACTGACAACCTGGTAGGTCAATCGTCGGTTGACTTTCTGTGCTTGTCCCTGATGCAGGTGCTGAGTGTCCTCCGTGCTGAGTTGAAGCGGGAGGCGGTCGCGTCGGAGACGTCAGAACAGCGCGACGCCAGAGTCTTCGGCCGGAGAGGCACGGCGGAGACGGTGAGTAAAGCTGACTCCGTAAAGCATAAAGGAGAGCCCAGCGAAATTGGCCGTGATTCGAATCATTGGCATCGAATAGGTGGATCTCCAACACTGCATGTGGCGGTGAGTGCTGTGTGCGAGGTGAGGGGAAAGACAGCGAGAGGGCCTGCAGGATGCCGGCTGACAAGTGCCCTGGGTCCTAGCGCTCTATGCCCCAAG
This sequence comes from Erpetoichthys calabaricus, assembly GCF_900747795.2. Taxonomy (NCBI): domain Eukaryota; kingdom Metazoa; phylum Chordata; class Cladistia; order Polypteriformes; family Polypteridae; genus Erpetoichthys; species Erpetoichthys calabaricus. Next base: position 171,360,029 of record NC_041394.2, read on the forward strand.
CCTGCAGCAGTCTCACGTCGCTCTATAGGGATGCAAACCGGGCAGGGTCTGTACCTTTCCTGTAGGCAGACTCAAACCGCTACAGCATCCCAGAGTATAAGGGGGAATTGAAGAGAGAATGCCGGTTCCTCAGATAAGAAAGGCCGTCCTCAGCGGAGGCAGAGAAAAGCCCCGGAGTTGGCGTGGATGACGACAGTGGGAGCAGACCTGTCGGGTCCAGTCAGACGGGCACGGAACCCACGGAGGAGGTGCCGAAAGGGCAAGTCGCGGGGTGCCGGTTCGGACTCCGGCGCGCAGTAGGACCTGCTCCGTTGGGGACCTGCCCTCATAGAACGGGACACTTCACTGGAGGATTCTTCACTGGCGATGGGGCGCTCCCACTGCTGGAGGGGGCTACGGAGGCGCAAGCGGCTCAAAACAGAGGGGCGCGAAGACCTCGGAGAGGGTGCAGAAGAAGAGAGTTCCAGGGTGCCGGCTTGGACCCTGGACAAAGAGTAGGACCCACTTCGGGGTTGAACCGCCCTCTCGGGTTGTGTCGCTTCGACCGACGTGTTTTCGCTGGCGGTGGGGCACTGTGGTACCCGGATGGGGGTGGTACCCAGCTGGTATGCCCGAGAAGATCGGAGGAAGGCTTGTGCCTCCTCCAGACCTCGAGGGGGCGACTGCCTTGGGGGCCGCGGGTACAGAGCTGGGAAGCTCGACCCTGTAGGGGCCCGTGGCCCCCGCCAGGGGGACCCCAATACCTGGAGGACCCTGGACCGCAGCACTTCCGCCACACCAGGAAGTGCTGGGGGGAAGAGGAACAGGGACACCCAGAGTACTTCCGGGGAGACAGCCGGCACTTCTGCCACACTGGGGCGTGTCGGTGGGTGATTGCCAGGAACACACCTGGAGCACATCCGGTACTTATTTAAAGGGGCCGCCTCCCTTCAGAGATGGACTTGAGTCGGGTGGAAGAAGGACAAGGTTTCTGGAGGAGAGAAGGAGGCGGTCTGAAGAGACAGAGAGAGAGAAGGCATTGTGTGGACCTGGACTGAGGGGTATTGGGGCTTGTGAATAGTGCATTTGTATACCATGAAAACCCTAAATAAACGTGTGTGGGTTGATTTAAACGTGTCTGCCTGTCTGTGTCCAGGTCATATTCCACAACTGGTTGGCTGGATGTGAGCTATGAGGAAAGATTGAAAGAGCTGAATTTTTTCATATAAAGCAAATAGAGATTAAGACCTAATAGAAACATTCATAACTTTAGGGGAATTACTGAAACTATGAGCAAATCAGTAGAATATATGCCAGTGGTTTCTTTAAAATTAGTTTTTCAGCTAAAACACAGAAATCCAAATGGAAGCCAGTTAAGTGTAAATTACACAATAAACATTAGAAACTTTTTCTTTACACAGAAACATTGCATAACTTACTAAGTAGTGTGGCAGATACACTATTAGTACCTTGGGGGCTTTCAAACCTAGTTTTGATGATTTTTTTGATTCCCTGTCGCTGCTTGAACACATGTGCTGCATACTAGGCAATGCAATTCATCAAATTTTAAAAATGTATATTTAGTCGAAAATGCCAAAATTCTCCATAAGGTTTATATTTCCATCTATCCATCCAATATCCAACCCACTATATCCTAACTACAGGGTCACGGGGGTCTGCTGGAGCCAATCCCAGCCAACACAGGGCGCAAGACAGGAAACAAACCCCGGGCAGGGTGCCAGCTCATCACAGGGCACACATACCCACACACCAAGCACAATTTAGAATTGCCAATGCACCTAACCTGCATGTCTTTGGACTGTGGGAGGAAACCCACGCAGACACAGGGAGAACATGCAAACTCCATGCAGGGAGGACCCGGGAAGCAAACCCAGGTCTCCTAACTGCAAGGCAGCAGCACTACCTACTGCGCCACCATGCCGCCCAGGTTTATATTTAACATCTGAAAATACAATTAATAATGTTTAACTGTAATAGGAAAATAATTCTGTCATAGCAAATTATACATTCCAGTAAACCTGGCAATTTTCTCATGTGATATCTCACTTCACTAATCCACTTCTTAACTTACTACAAGTTATCTTTATGTCCATCAAAAAACATTGGACCAGACACAGTACTTTTTCCTTATCTTGTAATTTTTCTTCTATTTAAAGAATGCCAAAATTAAATGAACAAAAAACTGCCTTCAGACTTCTTGCTCATCACGTTGAATTCAATAAAGAAAATAAATTACCTAAATGGCAAAACAATTCACAAGTATTTCATCATTACTTTCCTATGAAGGTCCTGCAGGACTGACTGGCACCATCAACAGAAGCTGACATATTGCAGACATCTTTTATCTTTGTCAGCTTGTAAAATTAGTAGAAATTAAACTAAAAAAAGATTTCAAATAAAATTGAAGCAACAGCACTGGACAGCACTTTGACTACCTCTAGCGGTAGTCTTAGTCTATACAGAAAAATATAAGCAAAAGGCAGAGAAACAAGACCTAGTCAAATAATTTTTTTTTAATTTGCTAATTGTGACATTCACTCTGGTGCCCCTTATAGGGTCAGTTTCTGTCACACATTCTGGTAGAGTAAGCACTGACTACACACAAATTTGTAATGGATAAGTGGGTTCAAAAATGTATGGACGGATGTATAGATTGATTGAAGTTTGTTGGCATTAAGTGTTTGGCTTCACACCATGAGATACAAATTCACTAAGATACAGAAAGATAAACTTCCATCCATCCATCCATTTTCCAACCCGCTGAATCCGAACACAGGGTCACGGGGGTCTGCTGGAGCCAATCCCAGCCAACACAGGGCACAAGGCAGGAACCAATCCCGGGCAGGGTGCCAACCCACCGCAGAAGATAAACTTTATAATATGAAAATTTTTGTTTAACCCATCCACATGGGATACACAAACCAGTGTGTTTCTTCGTGCCAGTCTCAAGCCCGGATAAATGGGGAGGGTTATATCAGGACGGGCATCCAGTGAAAAATTTTGCCAGATCAATATGCGGACAACAATACAAATTTCTATACCGAATCGGTCAAGGCCCAGGTTAACAACAGCCAGCTCCAGTACTGTTAGCTAAGAGGGTGCTGGTGGAAATTGGGCTACTGTTGGATGAAGTAGGAGAAGAAGAGGGGGAAGACATGTCCAGAGGCAGGAGGAGAGGAGGAAGGTAAAGAGAGTGGAACTGAGGGTAGGAATTTAGAATGTTGGCAGTATGACTGGTAAGGGGAGAGAGTTAACCGATATAATGGAGAGAAGGAAGGTTGATATATTGTGTGTGCAAGAGACTAAATGGAAGGGAACTAAGTCCTGGTGGATCGGAGGTGGATTCAAATTGTTCCATCATGTTCTGGATGGGAGGAGAAATGGGGTTGGTGTTATTCTGAAGGAACAGTATGTCAAGAGTGTTTTGGAGGTGAAAAGAGTGTCAGACAGAGTAATGATTATGTAGCTGGAAATTGGAGGTCTGATGATGTTAGTGTATATGCCCCGCAAGTTGGGTGAGTGATGGATGAGAAAGAAGATTTCTGGAGTGAGCTGGATGAAGTGATGGACAGTGTACCTAAGGGACAGAAACTGGTGATTGGAATGGATTTCAATGGACATGTTGGTGAAGGGAACAGAGGAGATGAGGAGGTGATGGGTAGGTATGGTGTCAAAAAGAGGAATGAAGAAGGTCAAATGATAGTGGACTTTGCAAAAAGGATGGGCATGGCTGTGATGAATACATTTTTTAAGAAGAGGGCGGAACATTGGGTGATGTACAAGAGTGGAGGAAGATGCACACATGTAGATTATATCCTATTCAGAAGACTCAATCTGATGGAGATTGAAGACTGCAAAGTGGTGGAAGGGGAATGTGTAGATAGGCAGCATAGGATGGTGGTCTGTAGGATGACATTGCAGATCAAGAAGAGGAGGAGAGTGAGGGCAAAGCCAAGGATCAAATGGTGAAAGTTGAAAAAGGAAGACTGCAAGGTTGAGTTTAGGGAGGAGGTAAGACAGGCACTGGGCGGCAGTGAAGAGTTGCTAGGCAGCTGGGCAACTACAGCAGAAGTAGTAAGTGTGACAGCAGAAGGGTGCTTAGTGTGACATATGGACAGAGGAAAGAGGAAAAGGAAACCTGAAGGTGGAATTAGGGGTGGTACGGGAGAGTTTACAGAGGAAGAGGATGATGAAGAAGAAGTGAGATAGTCAGAGATATGCAGAATGTAGACAATGGTACAAGAAGATAAACCCTAAGGTGAAGAGAGAGGTGGTGAAGGCTAAAGAAAGGGCTTATGATGAGTTTTATGAAAGGTTGGACACTAAGGATGGAGAAAAGGACCTGTACTGATTGGCTAGACAGAGGGACTGAGCTGGGAAAAATGTCCAGCAGGTTAGGGTGATAAAGGATAAAGATCAAAACATACTCACAAGCGAGGAGAGTGTGTTGAGCAGATGGAAAGAGTACTTTGAGAGGCTGATGAATGAAGAGAATGAGATAGAGAGAGAGAGAGAGAGAGAGAGAGAGAGAGAGAGAGAGATAGAGAAAGAAGGTTGGATGATGTGGAGATAGTGAATTAGGAAGTGCAACGGATTAGCAAGGAGGAAGTAAGGACAGCCATGAAGAGGAAGAAGAATGAAAAGGCTATTGGTCCAGATTACATACCTGTGGAAGCATGGAGGTGTTTTTGAGAGATGGCAGTGGAGTTTTTAACCAGATTGTTTATTGGAATCTTGGAAAGTGAGAGGAAGCCTGAGGAGTGGAGAAGAAGTGTACTGGTGTTGTTTTTTAAGAATAAAAGGGATGTGCAGAGCTGTAGTAACTACAGGGGGATAACATTGATGAGTCATAGCATGAAGTTATGGGAAAGAGTAGTGGAAGCTAGATTAAGAAGGTAGGTGATGATTAGTGAGCAGCAGTATGGTTTTATGCCAAGAGAGTGTACCACAGATGCAATGTTTGCTTTGAGGGTGTTGATGCAGAACTATAGAGAAGGCCAGAAGGAGTTGCATTGTGTCTTTGTGGACCTGGAGAAAGCATATGACAGGGTGCCTCAAGAGGAGCTGTGGTATTGTATGAGGAAGTCAGGGGTGGCAGAGAAGTATGTAAGAGTGGTACAGGATATGTACGAGAGAAGTGTAACAGTGGTGAGGTCTGCAGTAGGAGTGACGGATGCATTCAAAGTGGAGGTGGGATTACATCAGGGATTGACTTTGAGCCCTTCTTATTTGCAACGGTGATGGACAGGTTGACAGATGAGATTAGACAGGAGTCCCCTTGGACTATGATCTTTGCTGATGACATTGTGATCTGTAGTGATAGTAGGGAGCAGGTTAAGGAGACTCTGGAGAGGTAGAGATATGCTCCAGAGAGGAGAGGAATGAAGATCAGTAGGAACAAGACAGAATACATGTGTGTAAATGAGAGAGAGATGTAAGTGGAATGGTAAGGATGCAAGGAGTAGAGCTGGCGAGGCTGGATGAGTTTGTATACTTGGGATCAACAATACAGAGTAACAGGGATTGTGGAAGAGAGGTGAAAAAGAGAGTGCAGGCAGGGTGAAATGGGTGGAGAAGAGTGTCAGGAGTAGTGAAAGGAAAGGTCTACAGGACAGTAGTGAGACCAGCTTTGTTATATGGTTTGGAGACGGTGGCACTGACCAGAAAGCAGGAGACAGAGCTGGAGGTGGCTGAGTTGAAACTCTGTTAACATATTCAGGGATTGCCTGTTCACCGCCAGTGCAACTGCAAGTTCAGAGGCTTGCCATGTAATGCACCTGTCACCTGCTGGTTGATGTGGGGAACATTTTAAACTGGCCACTGACTTGTCCATGTGTTCACTTGCTGTTTTCTCACTCGTGCATGAAGCCTGTCTACTCTTTTAATCTGAGAAGGAAACAACTGCAACATGATGACAGTGTCACTGTGTACATGTGGAGTTTTCTGAGATGCTGAAGAGACAGCTCCCGTTTGGATAACTTTTCATCTTGCTCTACTCTCTCAATTATTTTGACTTGTGTTTCCATCATTATTGCCTGGTACTTCTTAGCAGTACATCACTGCTGCTTTTACGTTTAATTCCATACATCTTTAATAAAGTGAAGCACAATCTCTTGTAGAGGATATACACATGTGACTGAGAATGTAAGCAATAATACCATGGGTTTTGTGCTCTCCCTGGAGGCAGACATACAAATTAACTTACATGTTTCCTTGAAATTTCAATAATTTAATTTACTGGACATGCATGTTCACATCTTTGAAAGTTCTTAACTTGCAGGTTTGTATGTAGGGTTACTTACTGTATTAATTTTTTAACAGGTCCTCTTACTACTGTTGTTTCCAAATGTTGCTAATTAAAGAACTGCTTTGTTAAACTTTATAAGGATCCATCAAGAAATATATAAATTATGAAAATGGCAGATATATAGTTGTTACAGCATATAGCAAATTCTATATTCAGGAGAAAATGGTCTTTCACAATAACTAACAGCTGATGAGCCAGTATTGACTACAAACAAGGATCAGTTTGAGTGTCTGGAACCAATCTTTAAAAGAACCACAAACAGCTCACATGCTATTTCAGTGTTTTAGTTACACTGCTGTACACTTTGGTTGTGCTAATTCATTACTTTAAAAAAGCACAGATTGCAAACAAATTTTCCATGCTATGCACAATCAGGGAGAAAACATACAAACTGGTATAATATTTCTGGATAAAATAGGAGGTAATAAAATCACACCCTATTTCTCTTCAAAATGCCAAAGATAATGTAACTCTAAGTCCAGAAACAAACATATTCCTTGGACAATGAGTGCTTGTAATGGCACCAGCTAAAAATTGTGTTTGCACAGAGCATCCCAATTTGAAAAACAATTGGAAAATGAGACATGAATTAACATTAATATTAATAAACAGATTTATCCTCCCAATCATCCATTTTAGAACAATTTACTCCAGTTATATGGGTGTGGATACTTGAAATCATTCCAATCATCAGCACGTGTCAGTCTAACACAGACAGATTGTCCATCAAAGGACGCACTTTCACACATTCTCAATACCATTTAGCCAATTTAATGTCACCAGTTTGCCTATTATGACAATCATTCGATATTTGAGAGTACTTACAGTGTATACTCTTTTTAATGTTGCTGTTAGAACTATTTATATTGCATTATTATCTGTCTTACTAGTTTAAATATTGTAATTGTAATGGGCTAGAATTCAGTATTCTAAAGAAAATGACATTTCGGTGTGTTGCTTAGTGTAATGGGCTATAAACCAGTGTTTTAAAGAAAAGGCAGAATTTCTGGAAAATTCTACTACAGGTTATTGCTGATGGCTATCTGTTTTGTCTTGGTAGAGTAATATATATATTGCTCTACTTTCCCCTATTGTATTATTAATATGTAGCCTTAGAATGCCTAATCTCACAGACTTACCACTGTTTATAAGGTATTATTGTATATAACTTATCCCCACCTTCCCTTCTATATCTATAACCTTAGGCAATTAGAAATAGTAAAAGACAAGCAGAAGTTAAGTTACAGTTTAAACAATGTATTAGTATTATTGATAATATTCATAAATAATAACAAAATGCAAAGTACATTTGAATATTGGCAACCATACAACCTGATTAAATGATGATATGTAGTTCAGGTGGCACACAGTCTTCTGGTTACTTAAATGTCTCTAGTTAAGGCATCACTGATGCTCAGCTTTCAGCCACATGTCTGTTCAAAATGGCTGCTGAGCTGTGCTGTTCATTGTGTTCTCTTCAGGTTAGCAAGAGAGATGCTTCTTCATCATATGTTGGTTAGTAAGAGAGAGATACTGAGGTTAAACACATACATTTATAGATGTTCTGTCCAATCCCGAGAGCCAATAGGACATCATGGTACTTAAAGGCTTCTGAACCAAGCCCATTCTAAACAGCCATACTTCAGACCAATGGGGGAAATAGAACATCTTAACACCTGCCCCCAAACCATATGTTAAAGTACACCTTAGCCCATTTGCGGGGGTAGAAATGACTTTAGCAAAGGAACACTTGCCAAACTGGTTTAAAACACACATCCCCCAAATCCTGTCGTAAAATTCAAAGAGGCTCAGCCGTAAAAGGGGGGCAAACACGAATGCCTCTCACCAAAGTAACACTAAATTACATTGCTTTGCCTAAAAATCAAATAAAGACATACAAAAATATTCATCAAATAATATGTAAAATCTCACATCACAACACTATCTACAGGACATAAATATTTACCTGTCTTGTTAAAGAGTCACCTTTTTTGAATAGTCAGACTGCTTTGATTTAGTACAGTGCTCCGCAACCGGTGTGCCACGGCACACTGGTGTGCCTTGAGCCGATATAGGTGTGATGCGGTCAAATAAGACAATTTTCTAACTAAATAATATTTCAACGGTCCTCCTTAGAAACACAATAACGAGAATATGTGCAATGAAATATTCGCGTAAATAGCCTTTTAAAGGTTTCATAATTTTATGTGTCATTTCTCTGAAATAATAAATCCCATCGCCTGGCGCCTGTCGCCTAAGACTTAAGCCCTACGTAGTCGCCAGACAACTCCGTAGTACGCTTTGATAGGCAGAGCGCTCCGTACCCTCACCTAGATTCAATTCAAGCCGACGTATTAGTCGTGCTACGTCGCATTCACTCGTCTTGCGACAGTAGTTATCATTCATTACTATTAGTTGTGTTGCTGAATTGTGTACGGTTAACGTTCTTCGTGTGATTCATATTTAGTTTTATACCCCTTTAAATATGGATAAATTTTTACGTGGAAAAGATTCGTCTTCACGTACAGATGATGAAGAACCCAGCACAAGTGTTGCAAAAAAAACAGAAAATTGTGAAAAGGGAGTACAACGAAGACTACATTCGATATGGATTCTCGTGGTGTGGTGACGAAACGGCTCCAAAGCCACAATGCATCATTTGCGGTAATCAGCTATCAAACGAGGCAATGGCACCCAGTAAACTAAATCGCCATCTAAATTCAAACCATCCCAGTTACTCCAAAAAAGACAAACAACTCTTGTGTTAATTAAAAATGATAAGCGGTCATGCTTAAAAGATCTTGACCAAGAACTTTGGGTTGCGCTGTCAAATATTGAGCCGAATATAAAACTTCTGTGTTCATTGAAACAAGAGCAGGTATCACATTAATCAGTCATTATGTTATAATTATTAAGATTGCATAAAAGTAAATATAGTATAGTTTTTATGTATGTATACTTATAATAAATGTATACATATAATAAAAAATGAAAATTTATTGTAAAATTTGTGTATTAAATTAATATCTATATATCAGTGGCGTAGCTGGAGTTCATGTTGTCCGGGGCGGTGAAAAATTTGACGCCCCAAAGCTGATAGAAATTTTTTTTTGCGCCTCCTCAAGGAACAAAAAAAAAAAGGAAAGTACCGTAGTTTGGACGTCCCTAAATAGCTGGCGCTCGGAGCGGACCGCCCCCACTGCCCTAGCTACGCCACTGCTATATATTTTGGCTTTTGATGTGCTGCGGAATTCTAGGAAGAACTTTGGTGTGTCGTAGGTGAGAAAAGGTTGCGGAGCACTGATTTAGTATTTCATCTACACACAATGTGGGGATACAGAACTGTCTGCTTCCTTGGAAAATTAACGAGTTCTGTGGACATCGGTTTCTAATCAAGTACTCAAAGTAAATGTGTTTACATTATTTGTTATACAGAGGAAATTGGCTTGCACCATTGTTTTCACTGATTACCATGTTGATCTATGCAGAAATTGAAGCATATATATATTTCTTGGAAAAGGAGAATAAAAAAGGAAGAGAACAGAGAAGTATGGTCTGAGACCTCGGGACTGCTGTCTGTTTCTTTTATGCTTTACACCATATCGCTGTGGCTACACCCTGTAGCAACAGTGGCTTGTACCTGGCCCAGGTTCCCCTAGGCCTCAGGTCGGTAACATAATCATCATAACTAGTTCTTAATGCACCTTCCTATTTGTGTTTGTTTTTCTGTGCTCTGCAATAGAATTTGGGTTTGCTGCCACTTTGACCAAAGCAGCCCTCCTGGTTTTGGAATATGGCCTCAGGGTGGAAAGAAAACATTAGTTTCAGTTTCAAATGAATATATTGTATAAGTACAACTTGGATATACGTAAGATCTTGCTCTGCAGAATATTCTGTAACACCCAGCCAATTTCTCTAGACCAGACATACAGTACCTTGACAATTCCAAAGGGTTATGTAAAACCTTGTTGTCCTCATTGCACAATCTTTTTGAGAACTGCAGCAGTACCTTTTTACTTTGGCATAATTGTAACACTATAGGTCTCTTAGCCTTTATGTTTTGTGTAAATCAACACCAAATAAAAATGCAAACTGCAATGACAACTCTCTGTCGTGTTCAATATCTAGAAAGTGGAGATGCTAGGACCAGTTTGGGAGTGTGGTTTTGTTGTGGTAAGGTGCTATAGAAGTGTGTCCTTACGAAAAAACTTGTAAATTCGGCCCACCTTAAATCTGCTCGCACCTCTCTGTCAGCCTCTTTTGTGTTGTAAATGTATCGATAAGCCCAAGCAGCAAGCAGCCTACTATCCCATCCTCCCACCGCCACAGAAACAGCAAAAATCGCTCTCCCAGCTCAAGCCTTGTTTATCAGGCAGTCAGGTAGTACCTAAAGCTGTATAGGCTAAAAAAATACATTGTTATTTGGAACACATGCATTTCATGTGTGTTCCGTGTCTACAAAGATCTATGTAACAAAACAAGTGCGCTTTTATTCAAGACTATAACCAAAGAAAAAGAAATCGGGTTAGTGTGGCTTGTTGTCATGACTTCTTTGGTAGTACAACGGTAAGAACTGCCGACTCCTATTCAAAAGTTTGCCGGTTCGAGCCTTCCCGCATCTCAAAATAAATGTTTTGAGTAGTGAGCTGCTCTTATTGTTACTATTATACAATAAAAACATACATTTGATTTGAGTCTGTAACAGCCGATGTAAATGTATGGTACTTGTAAAGGTTAGTGTTTTTTTTTTAATTCAGTTTTATTCTCTCACTCGCATTCAGGGCGCACCCTGATCTGACACTGTTAGTTTTCAAATAATGACGAGCTATAACAGAAGTGAACTCAGATGAAGATGAGGAACAAGCGCACTTGTTCTCTTATATTTGTAACTTTTGCGAAAGTGCTTATTTGATATTTGGTCTTCAGTCTTAACATATTATAGACTTCATGTCAAAATTTTGTCATTAGTACTAAAACATGGAAAAAGTTTATCTTTTAGGTGTGTGTTCAACATTTCTTGTATTTCCTGTCATCCTGCACTTATATAGATCTTTGTAGATACGGAAGACACATGAAATGCATGTGTTCCAAATAACAATATATTTTTTTAGCTTATACAGCTCTGGGTACCTGACTCCCTGATAAACAAGGCTTGAGCTGGGAGAGGTTTTTGCAATTTCTCCAGCAGTGGGAGGATGGGATAGCAGACTGCTTGCTGCTTGGGCTTACCGACACATTTATAAGACAAAAGTAGCTAACAGGTGCGAGCGGATTTAAGGAGGGACAGATTTATGAGTTTTTTCGTAAGCTTTGGTAATTCTAGTGTTAAAGGTAATGACCTTTTTTAGGCTTTTTCTGCTTCAACCTGGTGAGAAAAGAGACTTTCAGCAGGACCGAGTTGCTATGTGTAACAAACAGTAGCTACTTTACCTTTGAACTGAACCATACTCTGTAAATAGAAGACTCTTCATACTCTACAGTTTCTTACAATATACAGTCAGGTCCATAAGAACTAGGACAGTGACACAATTTTTATACTTTTGATTCTGAACAACCAGCACAATGGATTTGAAACAAAGAAATCAAGATATGATTGAAGTATAGACTTTTCATCTTTAACTCAAGGGGTTTAATGTGGGGAAAATGTGAGGGCTATGCCGCAAAAATGGCTGTCATTCCAAAATGGCTCATACGATATTTTTGGTAAATTTCTTAAATTAAAGCTGAAAGTCTACACTTCAGTCACACAATGGTTGCTTTATTTCATTTCCATTGTGGTGGCATACAGAGCCAAAATTATAAAAAATTGCATCACTGTCCAAATACTTGTGGCCCTGACTGTATGTTTCCTAATTATTGAGTTATCCTACAATACTCAAGTAAGCTACATATTTTCTTCTACTTGTTTCTAATCCATTATGTCTCAAAATATCAGTTGTAAGTGATTTAAATTAAAGAATATATTGTGCAATCAAGGTATTGAAAAAGATGCATTTTCAAATCTTTTGATTACCATCCTACCAGTGATAACTTCAATGACATAAACAGCCACACAGATATAGTATATTGCAATAAGTTACTTGATGTTAAACTTTTGACCTTTTCAACTTTTTACCTTTAAGTTATCTCTCTTTACAGCTGCTGCTACCCACAATATCTTATCTACAATCTGTTTGAATTGCTCCTGTTCCAGGTATTTATTTATTCTTACAGCGATATAGAATAAAGAGTGCCAAAACAATTACATTTCACTTCTTGCAAAAAATGATTAAGTGACTGAGACTTCTTTCAGCATACTTAGAAGAAAAAATAGATCTGGAAGCAGTCTAAGTCTTTATGAAAAGATATGATAGAAGTGAAAAATGATTTGCCCAAAATAATCTGATTCTTTATTATAAAGTTTACTTTATAAATTTTAAAAACACAGGAAGCATAGGAAAAATATAACTCAACAAATATCTGATATGCATATACATTTAAGTTGCTTTAAAATGCAGCTTTTAGCTCCCACAACTTTGAAGGAAACTTTAGAACAGTACCATAATCTTTCAATCATTAAAGACCACACTGAAGAACTGTCTGTCCATATTATGAGGAGTCTGAGAAAATTTTATATGCACATGCCAGAGCCTCTGGTCTGTCCATTTTGGCAAGCTTAACTTCAATAAAACTCTGATAGTCTTTTATACTCGTTTGACAGTCCTTGACAGTCCTTGGTTCCAGTAGTAGCCATTCACACTTTCTTCTGACCAATGCTATAGATATTGTCACAGTTTATGACATTCATTGAGTATCTCCTTGACCACAGTACACCCATTGACCTTCATTGCATTACTAAATATGGAATAGTGTTCCTGTCACACTCATTAAACATCAGATGTTTTCTTTTTTTAAAATGCTTAGATTGTTACAGCTACCTGGAAAAATTCTTTTGTTTGTAGTCTCTGTTAGCAAGTTGTTATTTATGTATTAGAGGGCAGTATATTGCTAAAACTTTATGTATGTAAGCTAAACTCGGGTCAAGTCAAGTCTTATGTTCATAGAGCATTTTCTGTGAGTGCACTGTAACACAACTAAAAAACAATTACAAACTACGGCAATTATAAAATGCCGACACATAAAAATATTAATTATTTTAAACAGACAGTAACACAGAGACACTACAATCTAAATAATACAAAACATACGCTCATATCCTAACAGTATATTTGTCTCTTGATATTATTTTTAAGATATGGCCAGTTGGCAATGGAGGAGAGGAAAACAAAAATTCCAATGAAGAGCATTCTTTAGACACAGTCACAGTTCTAGAGACCTAGGCCAGCTGCTGCTAACCTCCTCCTAGGTCACAGATCAAAGTGTCATATTGTTCAATACTTATTTTGTTTATCTTTGACAACAACATTTAAGGACACTTTCTACAGTACAATAGTAAATGACTTAGATTGTTTTATATTTTATTCAACAATATGCAAAGAAATCATGTTCTATATTAATTAGCCATGTATCAATGTTAAAACTAGTTAAAAGTGGTTTCTCTCAGGGATAAGTGTTCAGCTGCAGCACCAGCTCCCAAACCCAACACAAATAGGTACAAGACACACACAAAAGGCTTTTATTCGTTTTTCACCTGCATTATTATCATTCTTTAATTTAATATTATTTATTGTATCATTATGCTGCTGCTGGAGAATGTGAATTTCCCATTGGATTAATAAAGTATCTATCTATCTATCTATCTATCTATCTATCTATCTATCTATCTATCTATCTATCTATCTATCTATCTATCTATCTATCTATCTATCTATCTATCTATCTATCTATCTATCTATCTATCTATCTATCTATTCAGTGGGAAATGTTTCCCAAGTTTCCCACCAGCACCAAGTACAGTAATCCCTCCTCCATCGCGGGGGTTGCGTTCCAGAGCCACCCGCGAAATAAGAAAATCCGCGAAGTAGAAACCATATGTTTATATGGTTATTTTAATATTGTCATGCTTGGGTCACAGATTTGCGCAGAAACACAGGAGGTTGTAGAGAGACAGGAACGTTATTCAAACACTGCAAACAAACATTTGTCTCTTTTTCAAAAGTTTAAACTGTGCTCCATGACAAGACAGAGATGACAGTTCCATCTCACAATTAAAAGAATACAAACATATCTTCCTCTTCAAAGGAGTGCTTGTCAGGAGCAGATCACGTCACAGAGATAGAGAAAAGCAAACAGATCAATAGGGCTGTTTTTCTTTTAAGTATGTGAAGCACCACGGCACAAAGCTGTTGAAGGCGGCAGCTCACACCCCCTCCCTCAAGAGCAGACAAAGTAAGCTGTTGAATGCGGCAGCTCACACCCCCACCGTCAGGAGCAGACAAAGTGAGACAGAGTTTGTTTTTCAATCAAAAATCAATACGTGCCCTTCGAGCTTTTAAGTATGCGAAGCTCCGTGCAGCATGTCGTTTCAGGAAGCAGCTGCAGAAAAGATCAAACGTGAAGATAATCTTTCAGCATTTTTAGACGAGCGTCCATATCGTCTAGGTGTGCAAACAGCCCCCTGCTCAATCCCCCTACGTCAGGATCAGAGAAAGTCAGCGCAAAAGAAAGAGAAAAGTAAGCCAGGTAGCTTCTCAGCCATCTGCCAATAGCGTCCCTTGTATGAAATCAACTGGGCAAACCAACTGAGGAAGCATGTACCAGAAATTTAAAGACCCATTGTCCGCAGAAACCCACGAAGCAGCGAAAAATCCGCGATATATATTTAAATATGCTTACATATAAAATCCGCGATGGAGTGAAGCCGCGAAAGGCGAAGCGCGATATAGCGAGGGATTACTGTACAGTATAATCACAGCAATAGCACACCTTCTTTTCTTCTTTCTCTATCAATATGTCGATCTGTCTGTCTGTCTGTCTGTCTCTCCATGTCTGTCTATCCATCATATTAGAAGGAGATTCTGTAGGCGAAGTGAGGCCATCAACAGAGATCCTCTGGGTTCTGGAGTTGGACTGTTGTTTTTCCTATATGATAAATTCTAAGTTAGTTAGTGTTTGTATAAACTTGAATTTATGTGTATTTTATGTTTTCTTGTAGTTTTTGTTAAATTTGAATTATTATTTTCTATGTATTTGTATGTTTAATGCTGTATTTGTTTTGTTTTTCTGTAATTATGTGTTTCCATTCCTTGTGTTCTGTGGTGGTGTTCTGTGTGACCCCTCCTGAGACCTCCGTCTGGCTATTTAAGTCAAGGAAAAGAGGATCTCAGGCAGTGGTGCACTGAAGTTGTTTATAGTCTTTTGTAAGTATTGTTTTCTCTATGGATTTATTACTTTTTTCTGACCATTTTGCTCTGTTTCATGAATTATGGTTCTTGGATTATGCTTTGGAATTTTTCTGCTTGGAATTGTCTTTTAGGCAACTCATTTATGCTCTTTTGAGCATTTTCGCTTATATTTTGAAGCCTGCAGGTTGTGTTAAAGGGTAATGTGGTCTAGGGTAAGCCTCTTCTGAACTGGCTGCTAGAGGCTCTGGCCTACTATTTGTGGTATTTTTGGTAGCCTAAACCCCTTTTTGCCATGTGTGAGACTCTACCTCACAGCAGTTAGTTAACTTGTGACATTCATAAATAACACCAGAATTGAAAGGATAGCAAACACAGAGGAGGCATAAAGAACAATTCATAAATATATGGGTAATATTCTAAATTAGGTAAAAAAAACTGGGAAATGCAATTTAATGTAAGCAAGTACCAACTGCTCCACATGGGAAAAAATAAAATTAATTATAAATGCATGATGAGTGATCCTGACATACAAGATACAATCTTCGCAAAGGATTTAGGCATTTATGCTGATACAATATTATCAACAATATGCAATGCGCAAAAAATAGAAAATAAAGTCAAATACACAGTTAGGTCATAAAGTAAAAAAAACAGTTGAATTCAAATTAAAAGACTGCATGTGGAGTACTATATGAAGTTCTGGTTACCAAACTTCAATAAAGGCATTGCAGTCTGAGACGAAATGAACAAATGATCAATGTAGTCCACTCAGAATCAGACATCTCACCAGTCACAAGGTATACTTTTAGGTGCACCGACAGCTGTACCTAGGAAAGAAAATGTAAAAACAAAACAGCATTGTGACAAATGTGTGCAGCTAATGGGTTGCTTTTCTATATTGGGCAGAGAAAAGTGGTGGAATTTAATTTTGTTTACTATTACAAAAACAACTAATTTCTTCCAAGACAAAATGGAATAGAATGGAAACCCACTGCTTCTGAAGAGCCCGTGAACACTTTTATACATAAATCATGTTACATTGCAAAAAGTAATGGGAAATGTGATGTTTTTTAGGTGTATTAATACACAAAACATTACATTTAAGACATTAAGTTATATGTGTATAATAAGTGAGCCAAAAGTGCTGTGCAATTTAAATCAATGTTGGCAATAGAGAAGATAGACATATAAAGTGTTAAGTGTTTTGATTAAGTGGTGCACCTGTTTGGACAATTAATCTTTAATGCAGCACATGTGTTATCTGTTAAAAACACATTTCAGTATATATAAATACATTTTGTTGGTATCTGCTGAAACCATTTAAATTGCTTAAGTAGAATCTGACAAGGATTTTTGGCCATACTGCCCACTTCTGCATCCAAATCAAGATAAGTCTAGCTTATTTCCTGCCTACAACAGGTAATATTGACATATGGACAGGTGCCGCTTTTAGACTTGTTATGAAGGATTGCACACTGTCACAAATACGCACAAGAGCCATAGGAAGGTTTTGGGCACCAAGCTGCTAAATTGCAAACAAATGATAGCACTGATGTTCACAAACCAGAGTCCAAAACAGAACTGAGGGAATAGGGAAAGGTGGAGGCTTTTAACACTAGAATTACCAGAGCCTACGAAAAAGCTCAATACAACTCTAAGCAACTGACAGGTAAACAGACTTGAGCTGAGAAAACTGTGCGGCAGTGGGGGATGTGATAGCAGGCTGCTTGCTGCTTATTGACACATTTACAGGACAAAAGACGCTGATGGAGAGGTGCAAAGCGATTTAAGGTGGGACGGATCTACAAGTTTCTTCGTAGGCTCTGGTAATTCTAGTGTTAAAGGTCAGTATAGGAAGTGACGTTAAAGGGGTCGGGACCAAAAGGGTCTTCAACCATCGGCTCGGGCCCGGACATGACATCAAGGGTGCCGGAACCAGAAAGGTCTTCATCCATTGGTTCTGACCCGGAAGTGACGTCAACAGGGCCAGGCAGAATTTCCTGTGAATGGTCTGCACAAAAGCGAGAAAAACAATCAGTGCACTCTGCCACATCCCGGTCTGATTCGGAATTGCCCTCATTCCAGGCCATTAGCTGCCTCCTATGCACACATGTGTGACAACAGTGACCTTTTATTTACATTGGTTTGTGGACCCCCTTCATTTGTGTTCAATGTATACTGTTTTTCATTGCATTATATGTTTTGTTACGGTACACATACAGTACATTTAATTTAAATTACAACCCCTAATCCAAAAAATTGAAAATTCTAATAAAAACAAAAGGGAGTGATTTGTAAATTCTATTCACCCTGTACTATATTGAAAACATTGCAAAAACACATTATCTGATGTTTTAATTTGTGAATTTATTTATGACTTCATTCAGTATGAATTTAACTGTTTAATTGTTTTTTTTAAATATACACTCATGTCAAATCTCATTACTGCAACACACTTCAAAAAGGTTAAGCCTCTGTGCAACATCATCATTTCTTTCAGTAACATTTATTAAGCATTTGGGCATTAAAAAGGCAAGTTGGTTTATCAAGTGGAATCACACCCCTCTTTGCCTTGGAGAACACAATGGCTGTATTTTCCAAAATCTACTTAAAATGTTGACTCGTGAAACCCCAGAACATGATTCCACTGTTTTACTTTCCATGTCAGATAAAACCAAGCACAGAGATGTGGGTGGCGCTTTTGGACATTGCTGATGCCTTTTCACAGTAAAGTTTTAACTTTTATCTCTGGATACAGTGGTGAATGGTGTTGACTGACAAAGGTTTATCAAAGTATTCCCAAGTCCATGTGATGATATCCATTAGGTATGTGTGATGGTTTTTATCTGAGGAATCAAAGTTTACACTCATTCAGAAGTGGTTTTCGGCCTTGCTCCTAATGTAACAAGATTATACCAGATTCTTTGAAACATTTAATTACATTGTATGCTGTAGAGTAGGGGTAGGCAACGTCGGTCCTGGAGTGCCACAGTATGTGCAGGTTTTTGTTCCAACCCAGTTCCTTAAGGAGAACTCAATTATTGCTGATGAAGCACCTATTGCTTAAGTGACATTTTAATGCTTCATTTTAGTGGTCTCGCTTGTTAAGGTTCTCCAACCTTAATTGCTTATTTCAATCTTAAACTGCTGCATTCAGTGTTTTAATTGCTCCTTATTAGCAATAAGATGTAAAACAGGGGTAGGCAATGTCGGTCCTGGTGAGCCGCAGTAGCTACAGGTTTTCATTCAACCCAATTGCTTAATTAGAAACCAATCATTGCCAATCTCAGACCTTATTTAATTTTATGGCTTGTTAGTCTGTGCAATGTAAGGCTTTTATATCGTAGATTTTTTTCCTTTCCAAGGATATCATCCAAATGATTTGAAGCCTAAAACAGATCATTTTCAGTCTGTCACATTTTTCTATTAAGTGTTTTATTAAATCAAACCGTGCATGATGAACACACACAGATGTAATTGGAAAAAAGCTAGCTGGAGAACTGCTGGCTGCTTTGTCTTTTACATCTTATTGCTAATAAGGAGCAATTAAAACACTGAATGCAGCAGTTTAAGATTGAAATAAGCAATTAAGGTTGGAGAACCTTAACAAGCGAGACCACTAAAATGAAGCATTAAAATGTCACTTAAGCAATATGTGCTTCATAAGCAATAATTGAGTTCTCGTTAAGGAACTGGGTTGGAACAAAAACCTGCACATACTGTGGCACTCCAGGACCGACGTTGCCTACCCCTGCTGTAGAGAGTGAATTGCCCAAAATCGTACTGATTTGTCTTTGAATAATGTTGTTCTCAAAGCACTGGTTTATTCGCTGACACATTTGTCAAATTGACGTGTCTCAGTCCATCTTTGCTCTTGACGGACTAGAGCCTTTTTTGAAGGCTCTTTGTATACCATAACACAATTACCTCACCTGTGTAATGTCAAATGTTTCACATCACCTTGTTATTTCAACTTTTCACAATGTTATTAGTCCCAAACTACACCCTGACTTTTTAGAAATGTATTACAAGCAACAATTTCAGAATATACATGAATTTTTAAAAATGCACATCATTAGGTAAAACATGAAATACCTTGTCTTTATACTTACTGAATATAAGTTGAAATAAATTTTTGTTTTTATTAGCATTTTATATATATATATATATATATATATATATATATATATATATATAGAGGAGCAGGGAATTGAATATATACATATACTGTATCTGTTGATATGTCAACAGAGCATGATAATATCTATACACAAGTTGTTGTGTAGCTACATAATAATAATTATTTGTTTTTGTCTGTGCTGAGTGCGTTTTGTTTTCATCGTCCCATTTACTGTCTATTATATGTGCGTCAGTAAATGTTGTCCTCGTAAGTGAAGAGGGGAAGGATGATGGAGGGAGTCCGCAACCCAAGACGGAAATCACCTGTTGGATCCACCAGTTACATCCAGGACATTTTGCATTTAAACGAGAGGAGCGAAAGGCAAGAGAAAGAAGAAGCAAAAAGAGAGATGAGAGAAATCGAGAGGAGAAAGGAGACAATTTACCCGTTCATTTACAAAATCACTGCCGTTTATTGCATCATTCCACTGCTTGCTTTTTCAACATCCAATTCAACATCAAGACAGCCAGAGCCAAGAAACCCGGATTCATACCAGCAGAGGTGGATTAAGGTGGTGATGGGCCCCTAGCTTACTCTTTGTGTGGGCCCCCTGTTGCAGAGGATATAGACAGCCCCACTTACTCATAATGCTTTACCAGAAAAAAAAAATGATTTAATGCCACGTGTAATAGCATGCTGGAAATATTACATAGCCGAAATGCACCCACTCAGGGTGCACTAGCATAAACAAACATCGCAAGAAATACCTTGACAGCCTTTACTATAAATAGCAACTCCACATATAAAAGGCATTAACAGTGGATCTGCAAATTAATAACCGCTTTTAGCTTTCTAAACCAACAGGTGCAATAATGACAGTAGTATACAGGCCACACTATATTACTGAGGCAAAATCACACATATCAAATAAAACAAGAGCCATAAAAATACAATACATTAACACAAAGTAATAACACAACAGCATCACAATCATACGGCAAATATACATTTTCCTACCTTTAGAAGATTTTCTTTCTTGTTTTCCTGAAAGAGAAGTCCTTGATGAGGCTGGTAAAATCCAGTTTGCACAAAATATCACTTTCAGTTTACATCAGAGATAGGTGATTCAGTCTGTTTTGGCCCATTGTGGATCTCAGTCTGTTTTTAACTAGTCCCTGTTTTGAAAATGAATGCTCCGTGCTAGCATTCGTTACAGGCAAAGTCATAAACATCCGGTGTGCTATACTAACATTTGGGAAAACTGACTGTAATTTTCTTCCTCGTATAACTGGCAGCAGTGACCTTGCTGAGATGTCCTTCTTTTATTTAATAAATTCTCCAAATTGTTCAATTTCGGCCAAAAAATCTTCCTCCAGATGACCCGCATATTTCTTTTGCAGATTAGCTACTCCAGTTTGAAGATCTTCTACAGAGATGGAGAGAATATTGTTCAAAACCCAAACATCTGCTCAGTGTCTTTGTAGGAGTGATACCTCCAATCCATGTCGGCAACGAGTCAGTCTATGATGACGACAAAAACTGTTGTTTTAAACTTGTCTCGGGCTGATCACTCACAGTCAAATTCAGTGGATTCATCTGCTTGTTTTTTCCTTTTTCTGTGCCTCTGTGAGTCCACTTTGTAGTGTTGGAACACAGTTGGTGACATGTTCTTTGCACCACTCTCAAAGTTGTCAAAATCATCTCTCAGGCAGGCTACATAATTCCTCAATGAGATCAACAATGTTACATAAATCCAAATCAAGGAGATCTCTAGTTTTTCCATCTTTGCGTAGAGTGTCCTGGCTTCATCCCAAGCAGTAAGGGTTTGGTTCGGGTCATCAGCTAACTTTTCCAATGACTCTTGAATTCTGGCGTAGTGCTTTTATTGCTAGTGCATATGCCGCCCATCTAGTGTCTGAAAAGCCTTTCATAGCCTCTATCCTGTGGATCAGCATTTTGTTGCTGACTGGATGAAGATTCGACAGCCTTGAAATATCCAGTCAATTTAGGGATTTTCTTTAGCAGTTCTTGGTTACACTGTTCTTTCAGTTGTTGTGCTTTTCGTTTTTTTGCTCCACTATCATATTTTGTTTCAGCATTTTGCCGATATACTGTCCAGTTACCCAGAATAACACAGTGGTGTGGTATGAACTCAAAACAAAATTAACTTTAACCAGGTCACATCTACCCGATCAGCTGTTTAAATTTAAAATGTTTCTTATTGGCCAATGGGCGTCAGGGAGGTGGTTTTCTTTTAGCAAATTACAAAAATAATTAAAAATATTGTGGCCGATCCCAGGCCCCTGCACACGTGGGGCCCCTAAACTGCAGCCTAGACCAGCCTGTGCTTTAATCCAGGGGTCCCCAACCACCGGTCCGCGACCCACTACCGGGCCGCAGCCGTCTGACAGCCGGGCCGCGAGAGAACTGCCAGCAACGGAGACTCACTCAGACTTTTCAGAACGCTTGGCGGGCGGGGCTTTGCAGCGGCGCAGAGAGAGGAGAGAGACCGAGGTGAGAGAGTATTACAACAAAGTATTGTTACGGTCCCGACAGTTTCCCCATATGACACGAGTCTATAGAAATCGCGTTACTACGAAGTACATTCAGCAGATGCTTTCATTACAACGAAGTGACCTTGAAATGCCTGAATGAATCATCCACAGAGCAGTTAGATCTGTGGTCACAGCTCAGATGTGTACGTTTGCACAACGATCCCCAAACAGAAACATTGTAAAAAAAATTCTTTCTTCGAACTTTCCTCGTACTGTTTTTTTTTTGCTGTTTTTGTTTTCTGTGGTTTTCAGTGATACCTTTTGCTTATTGCTTGTCAACATTTGAAAAACGTCCATTGGAATTTAACTCATTGTCACCCTCCTACAGAAACGGCAGACACGAAAAAAATGATAACAGTGTTAATGTTTGTGATGTGCAATCTGTTGGAATGACAAATGCAAAGCATATGTCTTTGTTATATGCAAAAAAGAAGAAAAATCTCAGGTTGCAAACGTATGCGAACTGCTTAATAACTTAATAATAATAGAAATGTTATGTAAATTGTGTATAAAACTGCCCCCCCCCACTCCCCCTCCCGACCGGTCCGTGGAAAAATTTGCATCTAATAAAGTGGTCCTTGCTGTCAAAAAGGTTGGGGACCACTGCTTTAATCCATGCCTGAATACCAGCCATTTCCAGGACTTTTCACTGTGAGGTCGTTTTGTTTTCGGGAAGGAGCACAATAACATTACAACCAGTATCAATACCGCCGGACTTTATTTTGGACTCATTTTTCACCATATTTCAATTGCTGTGTTTAACTAATCTGTGTTAGTATTTGTGTCCATGTTTCTATTAATTGTTTTGGGGCAAGGGAGGGTTTTTTGTAAATATTGGTATATTCGTGTTTTATATAGTAATCAGTCACTGGTAGTGACAGTGGGTAGTGGCAGTGGGTAGTGCTGCTGCCTCGCAATTAGGAGACCAGAGTTCGCTTCCTGGGTCCTCCCTGTGTTGAGTTTGCATGTTCTCCCCGTGTCTGCGTGGGTTTCCTCTGGGTACTCCAGTTTCCTCCCACAGTCCAAAGACATGCAGGTTAAGTGCATTGGCGATTCTAAATTGTCCCTAGTGTGGGTGTGTGTGCCCTGCAGTGGGCTGGCGCCCTGCCCAGGATTTGTTTCTTGCCTTGTGCCATGTGTTGGCTGGGATTGGCTCCAGCAGACTTCTGTGACCCTCTAATTAAGATATAGCGGATTGGATAATGGATGGATGGATGGATAGTCACTGGTATCATTGGGATAGTGGTATCTTGTGCACACATATCTACGTTATTGAATATTTGTTTGTCTTTAACATTTACAATATATCCGTGTTTGATTTTATATTCCTGTCTACTGTTTGCTGGTTATTTTGTCATGTGGGAAATAAAAGAACAACTTGTAAGGAGTACGGCTTGTTATTAGAGCAAGAAGCCTCAGGTTATCCAAGGTATAGTCTTGGTAGTGTAGTGGCCGGTCTGGGTAAGGGGTCGGCTGTTACAAAGTTACAGATGAATTGCTAGGTATAATTAAAACTATAGGAGACAGAGACCAAAGATATAACTCCAAAAAATTGTTCAATATTCTACATACCAGTATTAGAGAGACCCATTGGTCTCAACGTTTAGCTGTTGGATATACAATTAGCTGATGGGCAGATATTGTTGTTTGTCATTTATGTTAATTACTGCTTACATTATTCTTGATGTATATAAACATATCTGTGTCCTCATATATGACAGTTTTGCATTTAGTGAGTGGTATAATATATTATTGCATTTTGCCTTGTAGTTCGTACTATTGTATTATTTATTGGCAAAGACAGATTGGCCATCTAGCTCTGTGAAGTGGACTACTTGTGTTGTTTTATGTATTGTATTTACCCCATTTTTTTACACACATTGCACACCCAACATACCTGGAATCAGGTCTCTCTCTAAATTGCCTTTCATAAGATTTCTTCCTTTTTTTCCCTACATTGTTATATGTATGTAGCTATATATCGGAAGCTCCAAATTCTGGTATCTTCATATGCATCTTATCTGCACCACCCCACCCTACCTGTCTCACTTTCTCTGCTGTGCTGTGCTGCTTCTCTGGTAAAATCAGATATGTATTGCTCTGTGCTATGGTAAAATACTCTTGTGACAAACTTCTTCATATTAAACAGTTTGTCCAGAGCAAATGGTCAGACTGGAATGTCTGGAATTGTGCAGTGCTCAAAATATTTACATCACAGGTCAGGTCACCACCACTGCCAGGCTGTGAAAGAAAAGTTCAATGGCAGCATTTGTTCAGGAATACATCATCCTACTCATAACTTTGGAAATAAGAGTGTCAGTGTGCCACATTTGCAATTTGTTAAAATAAACCCTGATCATAAATCTGTCCACAATGAACCCTCATCATCTACTAGTGCATTGTTTAACTCAAGATCTTTTAATGGCAAAACGCTGGTGTTATCAGAATTCATTACAGACTCCAACCTTGATATGCTATGCCTAACAGAAACCTGTCAAAAACCAAACAGTTTTTTGTCTATCACAGAGGTGACACCATCCAGATAAATTTACTTCACAGAGCCTCGCAGCTGAAGGCAAGGCGGAGGAGTCGCAGTAATTGTCAGAGCAAAACTACTCATGAAAAGAATCCCTATTGACTACTCGTTATCTTTCAATTGTCTGGCTCTTAAGCTAATAACAGGTCTTGTCTTACGCATTGTTCTTGGGTTGCCATGATAACCCAAGGGTTTTGTTCTCCGTAGTTAATAAGCTACTTGAATCTGCATCTGACCCAATTACCTCCTCTACCGAAGCCTGAGCAAAATTCCCCTATTTTTTCCGCAATAAAATTAAAGATCTAAATAATTCAACTAACACCTAAACTAAACTAACAACTAAATACATCATCTATTTATATCTTTCTTTTTCTAAATTTTCACCAATCACTTATGCATTTTTTAATGACCTGCTTTGTAAGATGAAGCTCACTACCTGTGTACTGGACCCAATCCCAACCTCACTTATTAAATCCTACCCTCATGCCATAATCCCAACTGTTATGACAATATTAAATAGATCCCTTGACACTGGCTTTGTGCCAAAGACTTTTAAAATTACTTCTGTAACTACAGTGTTGGAAACGTCTAGTCCTTACGCTGACAATTTTAATATTTTTTCTGCCTATTTCTCATTCACCTTTACTGTCAAAAGATCTGGACAGAACCTGTACTCTATGGGTGACAGGGCCTTCTATCTGTATAGCATCCAGACTTTGGAATGACCTCGCTAAATTAATTAGATCAGCTGACTCCATTCATTGTTTTAATAAACAACTTAAAACTCATCTGTTCAGGAAGGCTTTTAACTTCACCTGTTATTCTGCCTCCTCTTTCAGTCTTCCTCTCTGTTCAGATGCTCAGTATAATTTGTGTGTGTGGGTCATATCACAAATGATGTTATTTGCTAGGCTTTTCTTTTAGTATTGAATTTTGCATTTTACTCTGGTTTATTGTCTTTTATTCTGTTTAATGCTTTTGTATGTCTTGTATCTATCTGTTTTAGTGTCCTATTCAGGAAACATTTGTATCCAATGTTACATATACCTGCTGTTTCTTTATGAGACTCTGAGTATGGGAAAAGAGCTATAAAAATAAAATGCATTATTATTATTATTATTATTAAGTGGTTTTCTGTTTGGAGCTTCCTCTTGTCTTCTTGGGGAGTCAAAGCTGCAGGGCTATCAAAAAACATGGCTTGTTAAAGGCCATTGAGGCATTCCATGTGTTTTTGGGCTAAACAAACAATAAATCATTGTTGTTGTTGATGTCTTGGGTGATGCTCCATTGGTTTAGAGTCATGTAGTCCTGCTGCTGCAGAGGCGGTTCATAGTCATTTTAACAATCATGGCAGTCATTATTTGTTTTACTATATTTTTAGCCTTCACTACTTCTATTAGTTGTCCTGTGGTAATGTAAAGTTAAATGAGCAAATTCATATGCTTTGCCTATATGTTTTGGCTGACTCCGTTCTCCTCTAATTGCAAGTGCTGTTGCAATATCTTCAGTGCAGTCTTATATTCATCGGTAAAATACTGGTGTTTGACCCAGCATGCCCATGCTAATGAGTGATCTATTAGTGATTGTTACCAAATAAAAATGCAGAGGGTCACAGTTATGTTGTCAATATTAGATGAGCTGGATGCCTTCTATGTAACAATAGTTTGGAATGTTTCCAAATAGATATTGCTGCAGACTGGAGTAAAGTGGGTGTGACATATCATTTTCAATTTCAGCAAATCATATATTAAGTTGATGCACGTCAGGCACTTTT
Source organism: Erpetoichthys calabaricus (assembly GCF_900747795.2). Classification (NCBI taxonomy): domain Eukaryota; kingdom Metazoa; phylum Chordata; class Cladistia; order Polypteriformes; family Polypteridae; genus Erpetoichthys; species Erpetoichthys calabaricus. Next base: position 171,386,605 of record NC_041394.2, read on the forward strand.
CAGCCAATCGCAAATTAAAATGTTGTGCTCAATCACTTTTTTTTCAACAAATTGCCAATCAGTGTTATTTGTTATTCTTGTTCTACTTCAGCCAATTGCCTTACTGATATTTAAAAAGAAAGACGGGAGTAATTTCCAAAAGTGGACTGGCAATCGAAAGTAACTGTAATGGATGGAGTGTATATTTATAAAATACAACTGCGATGATAGCGTACTAGTGCCAGTCTTACACTATAGCACTCTTTTGAGTGCATTATTAAGACTGTAGTGTAACCCAGCCATAGGGGATGCACAAACCAGTGTGTTTCTTTGTGCCAGTCCCAACGGAGGGTAAAGTCAGGAAGGGCATCTGGTGTAAACTTTTGCCAGATCAACATGCAGACAACAAGACAGACTTCTATACCAGATCAGTCGGAACCCCAGGTTAACAACAACCACCACCAGTACTGTTAGTTAACAGGGTGCTAGCGGAAATTGGGATACTGTTGGCCGAAGAAGGAGAAGAAGGGAGTGGGGGGGAAATGTGTCCGGAGGCAGGAGGAGAGGAGGAAGGTAAAGAGAGTGGAACTGAGGGTAGGAACTTTGAATGTTGCCAATATGACTGGTAAGGGGAGAGAGTTAGCCGATATAATGGAGAGAAGGAAGGTTGATATATTGTGCGTGCAAGAGACTAAATGGAAGGGAAGTAAGGCCTGGTGGATCAGAGGTGGATTCAAATTTTTCCATCATGGTGTGGATGGGAGGAGAAATGGGGTAGGAGTTATTCTGAAGGAACAGTATGTCAAGAGTGTTTTGGAAGTGAAAAGAGTGTCAGACAGAGTAATGATTATGAAGCTGAAAATTGGAGGTGTGATAATGAATGTTGTTAGTGCATATGAGAAAGAAGATTTCTGGAGTGAGTTGGATGAACTGATGAACAGTGTACCCAAGGGACAGAAAGTGGTGATTGGAGTGGATTTCAATGGATATGTTGATGAAGGGAACAGAGGAGACAAGGAGGTGATGGGTAGGTATGGTGTCAAGGAGAGGAATGAAGAACATCAGATGATAGTGGATTTTGCAAAAAGGATGGGCATGGCTGTGGTGAATACGTATTTTAAGAAGGGGGAGGAACATAAGGTGATGTACAAGAGTGGAGGAAGATGCACACAGGTAGATTATATCCTTATGCAGAAGAGTCAATCTGAAGGAGATTAAAGACTGCAAAGTGGTGGCAGGGGAAAAAGTAGTTAGACAGCATAGGATGGTGGTCTGTAGGATGACGTTGGAGATCAAGAAGAGGAGGAGAGTGAGGGCAGAGCCAACGATCAAATGATGGAAGTTGAAAAAGGAAGACTACAATGTTGAGTTTAGGGAGGAGGTAAGACAGGCACTGGGCAGCAGTGAAGAGTTGCCAGGCAGCTGGGCAACTTTAGCAGAAGCAGTATGGGTGACAGCAAGAAGAGCGCTTTGCGTGACATCTGGACAGAGGAAGGAGGAAAAGGAAACCTGGGGGTGGAATGGGGAAGTATTGGAGAGTATACAGAGGAAGAGGATGGCGAAGAAGAAGTGGGATAGTCAGGGAGATGCAGAAAGTAGACAAGAGTACCAGGTGTAAGATGAAGAGAGAGGTGGCAAAGGCTAAAGAAAAGGTGTATGATAAGTTGTATGAAAAGTTAGAGACTAAGATGGGAGAAAAGGACCTGTACCGATTGACTAGACAGAGGGACCGAGCTGGGAAAGATATGCAGCAGGTTATGGTGATAAAGGATAAAGATGGAAACATATTCACAAGCAAGGAAGGTGTGTTGAGAAGATGGAAATAGTACTTTGAGAGTCTGGTGAATGAAGAGAATGAGAGAGAGAAAAGGTTGGATAATGTGGAGAGAGTGAATCAGGAAGTGCAAAGGATTAGCAAGGAGGAAGTAAGGACAGCCATGAAGACAATTTAGAATTGAAAGGAATTGGTTCAGATGACATACCTGTGGAAGCATGGAGATGTTTAGAAGAGTTGGCAGTGGAGTTTTTAACCAGATTGTTTAATGGAATCTTGGAAAATGAGAGGATGCCCGAGGAGTGGAGAAGAAGTGTACTGGTGCTGATTTTTAAGAATAAAGGAGAGCTGTATTAACTACAGGGGGATAAAATTGATGAGTAATAGCATGAAGTTATGGGAAAGAGTAGTGGAAGCTAGATTAAGAAGGGAGGTGATGATTAGTGAGCAGCAGTACGGTTTCATGCTAAGAAAGAGCACCACAGATGCAGTGTTTGCTCCTAGGATGTTTATGGAGAAGTATAGAGAAGGCCAGAAGGAGTTGCATTGTGTCTTTCTGTACCTGAAGAAAGCATATGACAGGGTGCTTGGAGAGGATATGTGGTATTGTATGAGGAAGTTAGGAGTGGCAGAGAAGTATGTAAGAGTGGTACAGGATATGTACGAGGGAAGTATAACAGTGATGAGGTCTGCGGTAGGAGTGACGGATGTACAGTGTCCATTTTAGGACATCCTCCTCCCTCCGAAAAAACTCCATCCTTCCTACTACCTTCGACAAAATATTCCTCCTCCCTGCGAGGAATCCCCAGTCACCCCTCCTCCCTCCTCTCTCCTCCATCCGCTCTCAGTTCTCCGCTGTCCGTTTTCCGCCATCCACCCTCCTATCTCCGTCATCCGCCTTCAGCTCTCCATCAAACCCCCCACTCCCCCCCCCCCCCCCCCCGACATTTTCGTTAATGAAGTGACGTAATACTTCAGCTCCACCTTCTTCACAAGTTCATTAACCAAATTATTTGTCAATTATATTTCACAGTAAGAATTTACAGCACGACTCAAACGTGGGAACGAAAGTAAATGACGTTAATTGTTGAGTGTCTTTTAATATTGTTTAAGCATACATATTAACACATGTGCAATTAAACGTGTGCATTTACGGTGTGATTTTTCAGGCTTAAAAGCTCGCCTTTTATTAAAAAGGTAAATGCAAACTTTTTTCATTCTGAAGGGCACAAACCACGCAAAAATGTCGGTACACCAGATAAATAAGCGCAACATATTATCAGTTGTATTGTATGCTTACAATACATATAGAAATGTGTTAATCGTTAACTAATAGTATGGGATGGTGTTTTTCAACTCAAATGCAGATGGAAACCAGAACTGCTTTGAAAAATATGAACGCCTTAGGACCGATCTGGAATAAGGTAGCACAGCGCCTTGATTTAAACGATTCCATGTCTTGGTGGGTTTGCGTTGCTTGTTGTCAATATCTTTACACCTGTTTTTAAGGCTTATTGACTGAAAGGGGCTTTCGTGAAAAAAGTTAGGGCTTTGCTACAGGATACACCCTCCACAAGTTAAGGAAGTTAAAAATAAAGGTATATATTTCTGTTTTATTTAAACCTTTTAAGTTTGTATGCGGGCGGCATGGTTAATGAAATTGTGAAGAAGGTGGAGCTGAAGTATTACGTCACTTCATTAACGAAAATGTCGATGAGGGGGCGGGGGGAGTGTGGGGTTTGATGGAGAGCTGAAGGCGGATGACGGAGATAGGAGGGTGGATGGCGAAAAACGGACAGCGGAGAACTGAGAGCGGATGGAGGAGGGAGGAGGGAGGAGGGGTGACTGGGGATTCCTCGCAGAGAGGAGGAATATTTTGTCGAAGGTAGTAGGAAGGATGGAGTTTTTTCGGAGGGAGGAGGATGTCCTAAAATGGACACTGTACGGATGCATTCAATGTGGAGGTGGGATTACATCAGGGATCAGCTCTGAGCCCTTTCTTATTTGCAATGGTGATGGACAGGTTGACTGACGAAATTAGACAGGAGTCCCTGTGGACTATGATGTTTGCTAATAACATTGTGATCTGTAGCGAGAGTAGGGAGCAGGTTGAGGTGTCCCTGGAGAGATATGCTCTAGAGAGGAGAGGAATGAAGGTCAGTAACAACAAGACAGAATACACGTGTGTAAATGGGAGGGAGGAAAGTGGAATGGTGAGGATGCGGGGAGTAGAGTTGGCAAAGGTGGATGACTTTAAATACTTGGGATCAACAGTACAGAGTAACAGGGATTGTGGAAGAGAGGTGAAAAGAAAGTGCAGGCAGGGTGGAATGGGTGGAGAAGAGTGTCAGGAGTGATTTGTGACAGACGGTTATCAGCAAGAGTGAAAGGGACGGTCTACAGGATGGTAGTGAGACCAACTTTGTTGTATGGGCTGGAGACGGTGCCACTGGTAGGAAAGCAGGCAACAGAGGTGGAGGTGGCAGAGTTAAAGATGCTAAGATTTGCATTGGGTGTGACAAGGATGGACAGGATTAGAAATGAGTACATTAGAGGGTTGGCTAAGGTTGGAGGGTTGGGAGACAAAGTCAGAGAGGCAAGATTGTATTGGTTTGGACATGTGTAGAAGAGAGATGCTGGGTATATTGGCAAAGGATGTTAAAGATAGAGCTGCCAGGAAAGAGGAAAAGAGAAAGGCCTAAGAGGAGGTTTATAGACGTGGTGAGAGAGGACATGCAGGTGGTGGGTGTAACACAGCAAGATGCAGAGGACAAGAAGATATGGAAAAAGTTGATCCGCTGTGCCGATCCCTAATGGGAGCAGCCAAAAGAAGAAGAAGAAGAAGAAGAAGAATTAAGACTTTAGTGCATTTTTACCACCGTCATTTATGATTAGTGATTTTGAAACATAAAGATCATAAAAGTTTAGATATGAGGTGTTTATTGTTACTAAACAACATCTGAAGAAAATTAGGATTTAAATGAACATATGAATACAAATGTGAGTCTGCCTAATTTTAATGGATTTACGTAGACTTAAATGTGGGCTATGCTTAATTGAGTCAGTCAAATTAAAACAAATATTTGACTGTTGTTGTTTGCTGGAATGTCCAAATGAAATAGTCGCCTACATTTAACAAGTCACACTAAAGACAGGCTATAAGCATATTACAATTTTAAACTTTGAATAAACTGTCAAAGTTAAATGTTCACTTCTATAATACATAACCCTAAAAACTGTTTTATTACTTTCATTACTATTTATCTACATTTATTTATTTATGTATTCCTAATATTTCATTGTACCCCTTTCTGCTTACAGAACAGCTGCTGTTCTTTGTTTGCTATTGTGTGTTGTCACACAAGCACAATTAGGAGACAGTCGCAAACACCCAATGGCGAGTAGACGGTCGAAAGACGGAGGGATACAAAAGGGTACTAACTTTTCTCTCTCTTTTTCCGCAGAAGCAAAGAAGAAAAATAAACCACCGTATCGCAGAGCGAAAATGGCCGAATTGTCTTTCCATCGTTTATTGATGACATCACGAAGAAGTCAGAACCAAGACGTCACTTCCACCATTTAATTTCCTGTAGCCATTTTTTTTCTGCATAAATATCCCCCCTATTTGCTATATGATTTTGTCAAATGCTTGGTTGAACCCTTATGTTTCAGCTTTTTTTTGACCTGTCTGTTTGACATTATACAGGGCGGTTCCCCAAAAGTTTATTTGACTGGCTGTCAAATTTTCATTCTATTACAGTGTCAAATATTTTATGGTATTCATGTCTGTTCTCAACATACCAACAGCTCTAGTGAGTTTGTTGCCTGTGGATCCTGTATTCAAGTTTTTCAGCTGTATTAAGATTACAGAATATTGCAAATCACCTACTTGACACTCTCAAGCTCATGTACCAGGGAGTAGACAATATTAAGAAAGCTGGCAATAAAATTGTGAATTGAAAGCATCCTTTGGTTGTCTCTACACATTAACAATGTTAAATATAATGAAACACGGTTATCATAGTCTGTGAAGAGCAAATATTCTGCCTTAAACAGAGTAATAATTTTGCAGTTTTTGTGACTATGCATCTGTTAACCAGGCTATTCAATTACTTGACTTAATTGGACCTTTCTTACTTTTTGGATTTTTAAGACCTCTTTAAGACTATCAAATAAATGTTTATTATAATACATATCACTTATGCAAAAGTTACAGTTAGAGATTACAACGTGACAGATGTTTCTTTGTAGTTAAAATCTCATTTAGTCTCCATTTGACTTCATCAGGTCCTTGTGGTGTGCTTAACACATAAGCCTATCTTTGGTGTCTATAAGATTTCATGAGGCCTTATTGCCATGAGTCCGATTATATACTAGGCAATTATGTGCATTAGCATCACTACTGTTAAGTTAGAAATAATGGACATTTCAGCTGGACATAATCATATATGACTACCCAAGGAAACAGCATTTTAATAGCACAAAAAGTGTGTATACTCCAGTATAACTGACATAATTCTTTTCTACATAACAAACTGTACAAGCTGTAAATGACTGCACTTTACTGGACATTTTACCACACACTACACAGCATCTGTATAGTCTTAACCTTTAAGTAATGCAACTTGAACAGCTGGAAATTTATTTTGAGAAGCCCTCCACACATGAAACAACCATTCACACATATGAACAACGCAGCTGCTCCAGGGGTAAAGGCGAATGAAGGCACCGTTTGGCAACGTATCTTCCTACAGCATCAAGTCACAAGTAAACTGCAGAGCTTCCTCTGTTTGATCGACATGGGCATGCTCACAAAGTACATATGTAATGAAGTGACTTCAGCAGCAGGTGGAGGGCTGCTGTTCTCTTTTTCCGATGTAGAACACTCATCCTCATCTGAGTTCACCTCTGTTATAGCACGTCTTTATTTGAAAACAGCAGTGTCAGATCAGGGTGAGCGTGAATGCAACTCAGAGAGTAAAACTAAATAAAAACAAAAAAAAAAATCGCTAACCTTTACAAGTACCATACATTTACACCACCTGTTACAGACTCAAATTAAATGTATATTTTTATTGTATAGTAGTAACAATAAGAGCAGCTCACTACTCAAAATGTTTATTTTCAGACAGGGCAAGGCTTGAACCCACAACCTCTTGACTATGAGTTAGCAGTTCTTACCGCTGTACTCCCAAAAGCAGTCGTGACAATGAAGTACACTAACCCAATTTCTTTTTCTTCGGTTATAGTCTGAATAAAGGTGCACTTGTTTTGTTATACTTGTGTGACAGGTGCCTGGTCACACTTACAGGTAATCTAAGTTAGACACCATTAAAATACTGTATCCGACTACGGCACCCAGTTTTAATAAGAGACTGGGAACTCTTGAAATTTACCGATAATAGCACACAGGTTTGTTTAAATGGGGTGGTGACTAAACACACAATGAAAGACACAACAGTAATTTCAGGAAAGGCAACACTAACTTCTATTACACAAGTCAATAAAAAGTACATTAAAAAGATAAATGAACATAACAAAATCTAAAAATATCAGGAACAAATTTCTTTTTTTAAAAGGAAAACACACAGTCCACACTGTAAAAGTCCGTTAAAAACAAGAATTGGAGGATACAACCTTTAGTGGTGCAGAGTCCAGTTTGCAAACTGTTACCCCAACCATTAATCATCCAACTGTCCACCGATGCACCCTGTTCACCAGACACTCGTTTCCCAACAGAAGTTTTGTCAAAATTGTGGAATCCCTGTTAGCGTCTCCACGTCGTTCTTTTTTCACTCTGGGCTCCTTGTGCTGCTGTGACCTAGGCACGCCTCACTTCTTGTCCACCAGCTTTGCTTGGTCCTTTCATGCAGCTTCCCTCTCTCTTTGGACCCATAACTGTCTTCTTGTGGAGCTGTCTCTTCCTCCCTCGGGGTAAGTGTTGCTGTCCGTGTGCCTCACTTCGCACCAGTCTGCCAGCGAGCCCCTGTACTCTCTGCGAATATCTTGGCAGCATTCTCAGTGGACTGTCCCTTCCCTGCCTTCTCCTGGACAGAAGTTTAAATCTCCTTCAGTCCCTGCCATTGTCAGTCCTGGACAATCGGTTTAAACAATGGCACATCTAAATTTTCTGGGTTTAACAATTAATGAAAACACAAGTTAACAAAATGTATTGTTACCAACCATTAATGAGTACAGATCTGCTGATTAGAAACCAATATTGTCAGACATGTTAATTTCCAAGTCAGAATAATTCAAACATCCTCCAAGGAAAGAGCAGTTCTACTATCACAACTTTGTATTGTTTGTATACTCAACCAGACAAAACTTCAAAGCGGTGACTCCTTTGCAAGACAGCAAATACCTACATCCTGCAGACAGCCATGACAATAATTAGTAACGGGATTACCCAGGAAATTTACCTTTTAACTTCTCACCCCAGTCCCAACAATGGGTGCCTAATGGAACCACCCAGTGTACAAAAAATGTCCCCCCTGACACTTGTACCTTTTGTGAAAGTGGTTATTTGATATTTGGACTTCAGGCTCCACATATTATACACTTCATATCAAAATTTTGTCGTTAGTACTAAAATATGAAAAAAGTTTTTCTTTTAGGTATGTGTTCAACATTTCTTGCATTTCCTGTCATCCAACAATTACATAGATCTTTGTAGACACGGAACACACATGAAATGCATGTGTTCCAAATAATGATATATTATTTACCCTATACAGCTCCGGGTACCGCACTCCCAGATAAACAAGGCTTGAGCTAAGAGAGCTTTTAGACCTCCCTGTGGTGTTTGGGGGGAATGGGATAGCATGCTGCTTGCTGCTTGTGCTTATCGACACATTTACAAAACAAAAGACACTGAATGGAGAGGCGCGAACGGATTTAAGGTGGGCTGAGATTACAAGTTTTTTCGTAGGCTTTGGTGATTCTAGTGTTAAAGGAATTTCTGGAATCCATGTAGTGCATTGTTCGCCTTTTTGGTCTCATGACCTATAAAAGTACACTTTATGATGGTTTTCCCACAAACATGTAGCATAGTTCAAACATATACTGTATCAGAGCAAAATGGTAAACAAAGTTACTGGTTGACAATAATTGATTATTAATTTAAATGAAAATGTAGAATTGTACTGTGTTGTCTGGATAAATTCAGACATATCACCCAGTGTCCTGGCTGTCAAGCTGGAAGCAAAAGAACATCCTTTGATCCAACATCAGGCTGCATTACAATAATTTTTGCAAAATAAAATAAAGAGAAATTTTATACACTAACTTTATATTACTTTATGTGAATAATACACATTTGGCAATAAATCACTAATTAGAAAATAATTTTAAAATGATATTTACTGAGAGAGAGAGAAAAGGATCTTGGTTCAAGGGTGGTTTCCATGTCACAACCATAAATGCATCTACAACGTGCACATCCTTTCCGTAAATAAATTCTTACATTAACAAATCCATTTTCTCTTTATGCAAAGTAGTAACCATCCCATTAAATACAAAATACTTGAAGTCTGCCGATTTCACTGATTAGCCACAAGCAGTAGTTGACAATCTGTCAAAGACAGGAACAAATGAAAAGGTGGATAGTATTTCCTGAAATAAAGCAATGAGAAATTGTGCAAGAAAATCTTATTTTCTCATTGTTGCCTCTAGTTATCTGTTAAGTTCCAATCCATCCTTTTTAAGGTAGCATTGTTTAACTGCACAGTGATCTCATCGTGAGGCTTCTGAGCATGCAAGACTTCATTTAGCTTTTAATGAAAAAAAAGGAATACTTTTTTTATTTCTGTTTGTGGGCATAGCAGTTTTTTGAAAACTCATTTTAACTACATACATACCAAACTCAATTCACTTGGAGACAGGCTTTGGTGACCTGGCCTTCCATCACATATGGGCCCACTGCTGAGAAAGTTAATAATCATGAACTGGCCTATATGGTGTTACGTGTTACACTAGGGCTGTTGTAAAGCACCTCACTTGCTTGTTTTGAAATACTTGCTGCTACTGCACCCTCACCTTAAAAATAAATACATGCATACATAAATAAATAGCACAAACATTTAGAACAGAAATAACCTCCCCCTCACACACACACCATCAAAAATCAAAAAGAGCTTAAATCTACCTATTTTTAGTTGCCCATGTGCAGAAAAGGAAACTTTGTTTTGACACCAGTCCCTTATGGACCTGTCAATGAGGTCTTTATTCTGTTCATTTTCATGGTGTATAATAGAGCATATAACAAAAACCTGGGTTGTTGGGGACATCATATTCAAAAAATAATTGTTCCTTCCCATTTTGGAAAAGAATTGTTCTGCGACTTGGCTGTTTAATTAGCCAACAAGCTGTGGTACCAAGTTAATTCTGTGGAGCAGATCCCGGTCATCTTTTGTGTTAGTTTCATGCAAAGTGTCATATAGGACATAATGCTCAGTAGACCCAGTGACTACATGACTGTCCACATCTGGCATCTTCTTTCTTTCATGAACCCAAGGGGGACTGACAGAAAGTTTCCTTTCTTTTGCCAGTTTTATTTTGTTTTCTGATGGCTCCGTGAGTCTTCTCTCATAAGGACTGAAGGGCAATTTCTCTGGTTCCCATAGATTACCATGTGTTGCTAAACCTCTAGCAAAATCATATACTATGATATATGGGCATGTATTTACAAGATAAAATCAGGTTCATATAGACTCTTGGGCTTTCTGCTCACAGATAGAACTTCACACTGTAGATGATACCACAGGGGCACATTATTACTGCACAACCACCTATACAAGGAAAACATATGGATGTTAATGCAGAAGTCAATTTATGAAAAATTGTGAACACATAATCAAAACATTTTGAAATGTTTAAAAAGCAAACACAGTATCCTTCAACCAGACAGACAGCTTGTACCATTTTCGGAGAGGGTCAAGAGGACCATACATCTTAAAAGAACAGGTTTATGCTACAGAAATAATATTAATAATTTATCGATTTTTGTGTAGTCATTTGCATTATTTATGCAATAATTAAAAAGCTATACATGTCATTTCAATTACATGACCATTTCAGTAATTGATGAACCAAACATGTATTTGTAAATACAGTAATCCCTCCTCCATCGCGGGGGTTGCGTTCCAGAGCCACCCGCGAAATAAGAAAATCCGCGAAGTAGAAACCATATGTTTATATGGTTATTTTTATATTGTCATGCTTGGGTCACAGATTTGCGCAGAAACACAGGAGGTTGTAGAGAGACAGGAACGTTATTCAAACACTGCAAACAAACATTTGTCTCTTTTTCAAAAGTTTAAACTGTGCTCCATGACAAGACAGAGATGACAGTTCCATCTCACAATTAAAAGAATGCAAACATATCTTCCTCTTCAAAGGAATGCGCATCAGGAGCAGATGTCAGAGAGATAGAGAAAAGCAAACAAATCAATAGGGCTGTTTGGCTTTTAAGTATGCGAAGCACCGCGGCACAAAGCTGTTGAAGGCGGCAGCTCACACCCCCTCCGTCTGGAGCAGAGAGAGAGAGAGAGAGAGAGAATCAGAGAAAAACAAACAAGCACAAATCAATACGTGCCCTTCGAGCTTTTAAGTATGCGAAGCACCGTGCAGCATGTCGCTTCAGGAAGCAGCTGCACAGAAGGTAGCAGTGAAGATAATCTTTCAGCATTTTTAGACGAGTGTCTGTATCGTCTAGGTGTGCGAACACCCCCCTGCTCAATCCCCCTACATCAGGATCAGAGAAAGTCAGCGCAAGAGAGAGGGAGAAAAGTAAGTTGGGTAGCTTCTAAGCCATCTGCCAATAGCGTCCCTTGTATGAAATCAACTGGGCAAACCAACTGAGGAAGCATGTACCAGAAATTAAAAGACCCATTGTCCGCAGAAATCCGCGAACCAGCAAAAAATCCGCGATATATATTTAAATATGCTTACATATAAAATCCGCGATGGAGTGAAGCCGCGAAAGGCGAAGCGCGATATAGCGAGGGATTACTGTATTTTAACAATCATCCAGCAATAAACATTTAAAATACTTTATGTGCCCATTTATTCAGGCAAGTCATTTAAAACATTTCTAGCAATGGTCAAAAAAAGTGTGGGGGTGAATGAGGATAACATCATCCTATACCTACTATGATATTTCACAGATACAATGTAAGGAATTCTACATATAACTAAAACTAAGATACCTGAAGCTCCCCATATTTTTTTCTAATTTCCTCATGCAGTCGGAGAATCAGGTCCATTTTGGAGCCTGTATTGTCCAAACCACTCTCCTTACACAATTGCTTCACGGTATCAGCTTTAAAAATCAGAAACTAAATATTCAGTCATCTAAAGCCATTTCAGTACATAAGACATTCTAAATTACAGCTAAGCCTATTAAAGAAAGAAAAAGGTTGTACTGTTCTAACCTTTAAATTCATGACTTCATTTAAAAGTCTATCTTCTGTTACACAAACATCAGCATATTCAGGTTTTGGACAGTGCAACGTTTCGCATTCAGTCTTTAACACAATACTAGACTTTCTGGTATGCGGGGCAATCCAAGGAGCCCAGAATTCAAAAGAAGGATGGGTAGCAACTGGATTTTCTCTTGTGCCTGAAAGTAGTAAGGAGTACAAATCAAGCTGTTCATAATTACACGAAAGAAGAAAAATAAATTAATTAAATAAATGAATTTTAAAAATCCTACTGTGAGAAAACCCATGGGAAATACATCTCAAGGCAAACAGAATCACAAAATTCCACAATATTTACTTCTCCTGTGTAGCATTCAGGAAGCTCATGGATGTCAGTAACTAAAAACTGAATGCAGTTAAATGAGTTGTAAAATGTTGATTTAAACCACCACTATTACATTAAGAAAAAAAACAGTTATCTATAAGGATCACATTGAAATAATCTGAACTAGAAACTTAATGCACTTTCCAGGCATGCTAAAAACTTAATGGGAGTTAATGGGAAAAATGGAACACACGTACCTCTGTAGGAAACTGCAGATCTGCAGTGATCTTGCAACTGTTCTTTAGCTTGTATATTATATGAGAGTGAAGAATATAGCTGTGGATGACAGAAAAGTTATAAAAACACATCTGAAAATTGCAGTATGGACAGAATGTCTATAGTATTTTTGGTCATGATATGCTCCTGTTTACAAATAATGTAAAATAACATTACAGTGTTTAAATCAAACATCTCGCAAATGTAAGTATCCACAGTGTTGATGTGGAACCAAATTACTGGCAGTAATTTACTCGCATTCCACTGAGCACTGGAGAGTGGATGGGTTTAGATGGATGTCCCCCGTGAAACTTGCCTTGTGAAATTTGAAGAGTTGCTGGTACCGGTGAGTGCCAGCCCACTTCAAGCACTGAATATGCATCAATTACTCCAGTGAAAATGATTATTAATACAAACGTAAAGGTTCACGGTACAAACAAAACCATGCAACAAAAAGTTATTTGCAATTGCAAATTTCAGATATTTGGATTTTTACTTCCAATGACAGAAATAATGAGCAATTAGCTTTGTCACTTCTTCTGCTTTTGTTTAAAGGAGTTTTGTTGCTACTGCTTCTTCTTTGTCTTCTTGTTTTGTTTCATGGAGTTTCATCGCTTGGTACAATGGCAGGTTATTTAAGAGGAAACTCTATGAGGTGGAACCTCAAAGCAGTAGGGGCCACAAACTGTGATAAGTTTGGTTGAAGTTATACTTGATAGACAACTTCAAACTATTGATAATTAGACAAGTGAGTTTTTGATTGACATGCAGTAACAAGAATTTGATTTGTTGAAGTTCCGAATTAGCACAATATGATTTGCTGAAGTCAAATTTGATTGACAGTTATCATGTCTCTAGATCCACTCATAATGTCTCCAGTCTGCAGCAATACCCTTCTCAAGGTTTCAGCTTTGTGCATTGAGCGTGTGCGTGTATGTGTTTTTTAATTATTATCTTGTGCCCAAGAGCTAACCAAATTTAGGCAGGGGCTCATCATTAATATCTTTACAGGAACTTTAGTAAAGCAAAATCTTGCAAGCTTGGCAATATGGCTGCCAGTCTAGCTTCTTTTTGCAGGTGTCATTCATGCACATCTGTGGATCTCCCTATTTTCTCCTTCTTACCCTGCAGCACTGAGAAACCGCTTAGCAAGGTTACCTAGCCCCACCACTTCCATTCCTGTGAGAACAACTGCCGGACTCTCTGAAGGGGATGTTACTCATGAGAGGATCATACAGCTAGTCGGAGCTTGAGAGATTGACTGCAATTTCCTTAATTTTTATTTTAAGCCCAAAGATAAGGCAGAACAACGTCACAACAGGCTTCACCCTAATTTTTGATTTTTTTGTTAAATGGGATAACCCAGTTGGTGCCCCTAATCATCTTGAAGTCTTCGGTTGTTCCTGTACCTGGCTACACGTGATGTATTTGGCAGGATTCTGAGGGAATGGCAGACCTAGGGAACATTGCAAATGACTAGGTTCACCTTGTGGGTTTCCCTTCTTCATACCTTCTAGTGAGGTACAGCCAGGTGCAACACTGCAGAGATTGGCGATTTGATGTGGAGAAGCCTGCCCATGCCCAAGCCTTTAATCTTTGGAGCAAGTTGGCTGCACCCCAGCGAAAATTCAGTGGAGAGGATAGTAGAAATGGTGGCTGCCAACTTCCTGCTCCATGTCTTCCTAAACCACTTGGTCCACCCTGTCTGAAGACAACAGTGGGCTGATATAGATGAACTCACCAAGCTGATTGAGCAGGGAGAAATATATTGTCCTGTGATTGCAGCTAACCCACTCATGTTTCCCTTTTCAGGTTTTTTCATGTTTTTTATGATTCCAGCAGCAACACATTCATTGCTGCAAGCCATTATGTCCCTTTGGAACAATGTGACAGAAGGAAGGCCAATCTGACCTGTATTCATGGAAAGTTTTGGATATACCCCACTGCAGTCTGTTGGCTGTTAGTCCATAGGTGCCTGTAGAGCACCTTGCCCAAGTCGCCATACACCAGAATTCTAGGAAGAGATTGGCCCTACAGAAAACCTGATAAGGTGATGTCGTGCCTGCCTGAAAAGATGAGCAACGTGATGTTGCTTTATGTGGACATCAAACAGTTGGACTACACGGACACCCTCAACTCTCAAAAGAAGGAGGAACTCAGAGACAGCATCTTTAATGTCACTGGGATTTTTGACAACAAACTGGGCCAAACCATGCTGTTTGCCCACATTATTGTGACTGAACCAAGGGTAGTAATCTGCGAGAGTCTGTACTGTCTCCCGGAAGCCAATATGACAGAGGCAGAGCTGGAAGTGTGTCAGATGTTGGATCTGGGAATAATTGAAGCCAGCAACAGCCCATGGTACAGTCCGATTGTACTAGTCCCAAAGCCCAACAGAAGCTGGCGGTTCTGTAACATTTTCCGCTGGCTCAACCAAGTCTCCTGATCCAATTTCTATCTTATGCCCAGAGTGGATGACCTCCAGGATCATCTCCTGGTACCCGTCCATCCTTGATATGACAAAGGGCTATTAGCAGATCCCCTTGACGGATGCGGCAAAGGAAAAAACAGTGTTCAGTACCCTTGGTGGCCACTGACAGTACTGTATCTTACACTTTAGACTGCATGGGGTCCCAGCAATTTTTCAACATCTAGTCTAGACTGTTACAGCTCCATAACATCTGTAGTGCTGTTTAAATGGATGATGTAGTCATCAATTCCAACACCTGGTCTGAACATCTGCAACATATTTTAAATGTCCTTCGCATCATTCATGATGTTGGCCTCTAGATCAATCCACAAAAATGTTTTTTCAGGTTGACTGAGACTAAATACCTAGGTTACGTGGTTGGTAGAGGACAGATCAATCCTCAATGGAGTAAAGTAGCCATCATATACAACTGGCTCCTGCTGAAAACAAAGAAAGCAGATACAATCTTTCCTGGAATTAGCAGGTTACTACTGCTTCTTCAAATAGGCCGTGCCTCTAACGTAGCTCACAAAGAAGAAGGCGCCAAACATGGTGACGTGAACCCCAGCGACTTAGGCTGCATCATGTGACTTAAAGATGGCCCTAATGTCAGCTCCAGTGTTTCTTTCTCCTGACTTCTCTCTCTTTTTCATTCACCAGAATGATGCCTCAGGCACCAGTCTTGATGCCATGCTAAGCCATGTTGTCGATGAAGTCGAACACCCCATCATATATCTCAGTCGGAAACTGTTAGACCGGGAGACGTGGTATGCAGCGATTGAAAGAGAGGCCCTCACTATCAAGTGCACCATCAACCAGCTCCAGTACTATCTCCAAGTAAGGGAGTTCACTTTGGTGATGGACCACTCACCTCCTTGGGCCGATCTGAGGGGGGAGCCGTGTCACACGTGCGTGTCTGTGTATTTGCTCAAAGACTCTGTCAAGGTATATAATGATCTGCTGCACTTCGAGAGGGTGCTGCTGCTAACCCTATTTTCTCCTTCTCTCCCTGCAGTGGTGAGAATCTGCCCAAGGAGGGTATCTGGCCCTCGCCCCTTAAGTCCCCACAAGATCAAAGCCACCAGACTCCTGGAAGGAGATGTCACTCACAAGAGGATTGTACCACTAGTTTGGCCTCGAGAGACTGACTGCAATTTCCTTAATCTTTATTTTATTTAAGCACAAAGATAGGACAGAACGATGCCATAATGGACGTCACTCTAATTTTGCCATTTCATTAAACAGGATGACTTGGTTGATACCCCAATTTATCTCAAGGTCTTCTGTTGTTCCTGCACACGGCCACACAAGCTAGCTAATAGAACAGTTTCCCCGCTGCATTAGCCAGTCATATTTTTGGAGAAAAGTCAGAGATACATCACGTGTATTCAGAAAGCTTTTTTTTTTTTTTGCTGTGTGCTCTCCTTGACACAGACTTTGCCCAGAGTGAGAGGTGATAATAACAAAAGGTTGTGGCACTGTATCTTGAGTAGTATGCCCTTTTTGGCTGATATAGATTCCAGGCACTTTTTTAAATTACTGAACATATCAGATACTGTATGCTCTTAAGTGACAAAGGACAAAGCTCCACTAAGTTCTCTTTGCAATTTGTAGATAAAGAGCAACAACCTGGAAAAATCCTCCATCCACTCATCCATAATTTTTTACAGTTTTTGATTTTTAAACAAGTACTTCCTTTTTATGTGAGCATGAGTTCTGTTCTATATATTAATGTTACTGCTGTCATTTTATGTCTTTTGATTGAAACAATTTTATATACACTTTCTGTATTCACCTGACAATGAAAAAGCTTGCAGTTAAATTCCTTTTTTATTTACAGCTCACTTTTTTTACCATGGCACAGTGATTAGTGTTACTGCTTACTACATCTATTATTCTAAGTTTGAAGGCATTTGTTCTCTACATATCTGCATGGGTTTTCCACCGGGTACCCCAATTTTCCTTATACATCCCCCAACACATGCAGGTAGGACTCACAGGAGATTCTAAATTGGTACCAGGTTGGGTGTGTACATGGGTATGCTCTGTGATGGGCTGGCATCCTGTCCAGAGCTTATTCGATCATTGTGCCAGGATATTATATCAAGAATGTTTGATTGCGATACCCATTTTTTTCGCGGATGTTACTGTGACAGCATGGGTTGTCTAGTTTCAAATCCTGGGTTCTGCCTGTGTTAGCTTGCATGTTCTCTTTGTGTTTATGTGAGTGTCTCTGGGAACTCAGATATCTCTCCCGCATCACAAAAAATTACTATTTGGTTAACTGGTAATCCTAAACTAGATGGTATAACTGAGTGTGTGATGTGCAGTCGATTCCTGCTTGGCATGTAGCTTCTTACAAAATTGAAATAAGTTAGATTAAACAATGGCTGTGAAGATTTTTTGTCATGTGCTAAATTGATTGGTGAATTGTTATATTCTGAAATATATATATATATATATATATATATATATATATATATATATATATATATACTAGGGAGCTTCGCCCCCTGCTCGCTTTGCTTGCTAACCCCCGTGTTTGGTTTTCCGGATACACACTTTTAAGATTTATTTTTCTTTGAATTGTTGCTATTTCATTAGTTTCACTTTTATTTCAGAACTTCTGTAAAAACAATATTTGTAATCTTGCGAGTCCCAATATGCTGAATCTTTTTAATGAGGTCAGGACAGGTTTCTCTGTTTGGAATTTCAGCACAGACAAAACGATCTATATCATCAGCAGTTAATAATTTTTTTTTACAAAGTAAAAAAGTAAGTAGAGTTCTGCATTGCACTCCTGTCTTTAAAGTCATGCTATTTTCCTCTCACAGTTCCAAAAGTACATGGGGTCACCAAGGTGATACCCCCGCTTTTGTCTAGGTTTTTGTACAAGGGCTAGACAGAACGTTTTTGACTCCTGGGGTAAATGTAGCTTTTTAAATAAGCAGACAGATAAATATATATACACTAACAAAGTAACCAATAAATGCATGTGTGGTAAACTCCGTTTTTGAAATTCTCAAGATTCTTTATTTGTCACATGCATAGTTATACAGGACAACACTCAGTGAAATGCATCCTGATCTGCTTATCAAAAACTGTGCAAAGTTAGAAGAATATCAGTTAAATTAACAAAAAGTCATAGATTGAAAGATAACAGTATAGTAGAACATAATAAATAAGTAAAATTATGTGAATAAAGTAGAATTAAGTGTTACGGTGCAATAGTGTAGTAATTATTGTGCAAAACCAAAGTTAGACTGGTGCATAGTTAAATGAGGCAGTTTGTTTGTTTGCGCTACTGCAATCTTTACTTTCTTTTCTTATTTTTTCTAATTTTCCTACTTTCATATCCTTTAACTTTCTCCATATGTGTATAGCGCCGTTTTTTTTTTTTTTTTGTTTTGTTTTTGAGCCTTTCTAATTTCACTGGTTTCATAGTCTCTAACCTGCTCTGCATGTGTTTAGCGTCAACATTTGTAAACGTCTTTATGAAGTTCTAGTTTGTCATTTTACTCATTGTCTTTTAATTCTGAGCCATACAGTACAATACATAGAACAGAATAAATCCTCAATACAATATAAAAATAAAAATTCTAGAAGTACGGAGTAGAATTTCACATTAGATGATATCACATAATATGATTTGGATTTGTTTTAGGTCCTGGAGACCTCATTCATCAAGCTACCTCCCCCATTTTGCCATTCCACATCTGAAATAGCACTAATCCGATGAAAGAATCCCTCATTCCTATGTCCCCATTCATCAGGGATGACTTTACCTTAGGCAGGCAATCTACAATTTAAAGAGATTGTTATTTTCTTGTGAATTGCTACATATGCATTATTTTCACTTTTACTTTAAAACCTTTTGTAAAAACAATACTTTTTTCTTTATTTCCTGCCCCGCGCGTGTTTACATCTCTTTCTTCCCAGACATATAATACTGCTCGTGTTGTGAAGGGTGTTGCGGCTGAACGTACGCTAACGAAATGCCTTTGGATCATTTGCTGTCTTTTTGCTGCTTGCTAGCTGCCTCTTCTTCCTGTCGCATGTCGTTGTTTTAAGAGCTCCGAGCACATGATGCTTGCCTGCCAAAAGCAATCCAACAACTGCTAGATTAGAGGTCTGTTGACTTGTTTTAAATGATGGCTCACTGCCTGGCCTTGCGTGACTTTGTAAAAGCAATACCTGTCTTTTATTTCTGGCCCCGGGCGTGTTTGAATTCTTTCTTGCAGGATGTATAACGCTGCTCGCATTCGTTTGGGGTAGCTGCTGTCGTGCTACCCTTTGATCTTTTTAAAGCCTGTACAGCCGCTGTCCTTTTTTGCTATGGCCTTGGGACAATCTCTTGGCACCAAGTCTAATGTTTACGGTCCCCGCGAGACACACCGTAGCAAGTCTCCTTGGTCTCACGGGTCTTTTAAATGTCTTTCGAGATTATCACGTATCGTAGCCTTGCATTTGCTTTCCATTCCAGGACTTCCTTTTATATATATATATATATATATATATATATATATATATATATATATAGTGATAGAACAGCCCCCCATATACAGACAGGCACGACACCAGATGCCCAAAACACACACTTTTAATGGTTTCCTTGTATAGAACACCACACAATGCTCCAACCAGCCTAACTCAGTCCCTTCTTTTCTCTCTCTTCTTCTCTTTCTGCCTCCCTCACTCTTCCACACGCACGCTCCATCCTCTTTCTCCCAACTCCAACTTGTCTACTGGAGTGAGGAGGCCCCTTTAACAATACCCCAGATGTACTCCAGGTGCTTCATGATGATCTTCTGACGGCACTTCCTGGTGTGGTGGAAGTGCGACATGAGCACCCGGAAGCACTCCAAGTGTGCCTGGACTCTCGGAAAGTGCTGCAGTCCAGGGCTCCATAATCCTTCAGGCGCCTCCTGGCAGTGTCCACGGGCCCCAACAGGGTTGAGCTTCTAAGCTCTGATCCTGTGGCCCCCATGCAGACCATGGCGGCTGCCCTCTCATGGCCCAGGGGAGTTATTGTCTTTCTCCTGGTTCTTTCCAGGCGTCCCGGTTGGGAAGGATCCCCAGCCTTCTGCCACAATATATTGCCTCCTGAAGCTGAAATTCAGGTAAAAAAGATATGTTTGTATTTTGTTTAATTTGCATCAAGAAATTACTCTTCAACTATTTTTTACTTACTGTGATGAATTTACACCCTGCATTTTAAGACTGCTGGCCTCATTGAAAGACTGGTAGTTTAACTTTTTGATCCTGAAGGTAGAACAGATGAGAAACCCCCACATACTAGCTATTTCTTTTACTGCATGTTGTAATATCAGTTAATTTGGCTAATCTTCACTTGTTTATCTAAAAAGATAAAATAGTCTCACACTGTTCAAAAGAACATGTGTTGGCAAAAACAAACAAGTATCCAGATGTTGGCACTTGGGCAGGTTAGTCCAATGACTAACATACATTCAAAAAATATATAATTGAGCCAGAACTCATGGGACAACAGCATTCCTTATTAGCAGTTAACAAGCAACCAATATGTTAAACTGGTCTTTTTAAGGTCAGCTGGTTTCTGGTGCTATCCAGTAAAGAATACATATTGTTTATGTACAGTATGAGCCAGAAAAAAGTTCCAGAACTATATGCTGTATTGTTGTTAAAAATTATTCAACTGTTTGTTTTCAAATCTTTTTTAATCCAATTTAAGGCCATAGAAGTTTACAGTCTGTCTGGCAGCATCCAACGTAAGGCAGAAAGAAACCCTGAATGTTCCATTACAGGTGTCATACACGTGCACATGGGAGACAGTTTACAGACTTAAATAAATGTGTTTCTCAGCCAGACCAGGGGTTGGTGCTGTCCTGTAAAACTTTTCCCTCTAACACTTTTTCCCTCTGCCAACAATCACAAGAACCCGCCTCCTAAAGGTAACACTTCCAGTTCCAGTCCCCTTGATGTCACTTCCATTTCCAGTTCTCTTGAATCTTTCTTTATACAGGATATATAACTACCATGTTTTCTGTTGTTGTCAGTTCCATTTTGAACTCATGTCTGTAAAGACTTCATTTCAATCTTAATTTTCAAGTACAGTATATGGGATGGAATCCCCAATTCTTCATGAGCTTGTTTCTGTTTATTTTACACAGGGAAAACTTATTCATTTACCCCCTCCAAGTCAGTCTGAAGCCACTAATTAACATAATCAGTATGTCTTTCAGATGTAGGAGAAACACCCATGTAGACACAAGGAGCATGTGATACGTAAACTACACAGAGAGTGATTATGCCAGTATTTTAGAGCTGTGAGGAAGCAGCTGTGAAGAACCATTACAACACAATGCCATCCTTGAAAACAATTTTGAATAACAAAATAAAACATAGGTATTGAAAAAAAACTATGGTATGTGCCTATCACACAAGATGATGACTCTCAGAAATTTGCCTTCTGAATGGGTTGTGACTTTGGGCCTGCCAGATCTCTTTCTATCCAAGTTTCATCCAGTTTCCAATTGCCTTTGAATATTGTAGGTACTCATGAACACTTTTAATTTTTCTGCAATTTCTCTAAATGAAACATTTACACTTCTAACAGTAATAATGCTCAGTCTCATTTAATTTGTTAAATGCTGTTTTCTTGCCATTATGACTAGAATGTTATTCACATAGTACTTTAGAGCAGGGGTCCCCAACCACCGGTCCGCGACCCACTACCGGGCCGCAGCCGTCTGACAGCCGGGCCGCGAGAGAACTGCCGGCAACGGAGACTCACTCAGACTTTTCAGAACGCTTGGTGGGCGGGGCTTTGCAGCGGCACAGAGAGAGGAGAGAGACCGAGGTGAGAGAGTATTACAACAAAGTATTGTTACAGTCCCGACAGTTTCCCCATTTAACACGAGTCTATAGAAATCGCGTTACTACGAAGTACATTCAGCAGATGCTTTCATTACAACGAAGTGACCTTGAAATGCTTGAACAATCATCCACAGAGCAGTTAGATCTGTGGTCGCAGCTCAGATGTGCACGTTTGCACAACGATCCCCAAACAGAAACATTGTAAAAAAAATTCTTTCTTCGAACTTTCCTCGTACTGTTTTTTTTTGCTGTTTTTGTTTTCTGTGGTTTTCAGTGATACCATTTGCTTATTGCTTGTCAACATTTGAAAAACATCCATTGGAATTTAACTCATTGTCACCTTCCTATAGAAACGGCAGACACGAAAAAAACCGATAACAGTGTTAATGTTTGTGATGTGCAATCTTTTGGAATGACAAATGCAAAGCATATGTCTTTGTTATATGCAAAAAAAGAAGAAAAATCTCTTGTTGCAAACGTATGCGAACTGCTTAATAACTTAATAATAATAGAAATGTTATGTAAATTGTGTATAAAACTACTCCCCATCACCCACCCCACCTCCCGACCGGTCCGTGGAAAAATTTGCATCTAATAAAGTGGTCCTTGCTGTCAAAAAGGTTGGGGACCACTGCTTTAGAGGGTGTAGTAACAGTCTGTTCCAAGTCTGCTTTAAGATAGACAGAGGGTTTTAAACTAATCAACAGACATTGCAAGGTTTAATTTACTTTAATTGCTGCAAAACATCTGTAGGTTGTAACCTATTAGTTGTTACCTGAAGAATGCCTATTTGTAATATTCTGATATTTCCTTTGTTTCAGTTTTTGCTAACCTAAACTTTAAATGTAAACCTCTGGCAGTTTAATGTTTACCTTTTCACCATTTTAGGTCATTCATTGCATTTCAACTGATTAAATTTGAAGAAAAACGGAGGTGTTCTAAAATTTTTGATCGGTAGTGTATATATGTATGTTTTCTTATGTATTACTTTTGTGCTTACTTACTTGTCATTTTTTGTATATTTTATTTTAGTTTTGTGTTTTACAAATATATACAGTGGGTATAGAAAAGAATCATCCACTTCAAAATATTCCCATTTTTTTGCTTTACAGCTTTAAATGAAAACACACACAAAAAAATATTTCTTCCCAGCTTTACTTACTCAATGCAACCTATAACATCCAAGTGAAAGATATCACAGCTACAGTTCAGAAAAATTATAAAAAATCAAAAACAAGACATACTGAGATTAAGAAAGGATCACCCCCCAATGTCAATATGTTATTGAACCACCTTTTGCTTTAATGACAGCCTTGAGTCTGATGGGATACTTCTCTATCAGGTTTGCACATCTAGACTGAGCAATATTTGCCCACTCTTCTTTACAGAACTGGATGGTGAAAAAGCAACTGACCCTGATGCAATCCAGGGGTGCTGCTCTCTTGCTCCCCAGAGAAGATATTGCCCCTCTCCCGGTCCTTCCCTTCTCCAGGCAAGGTCCCTGGTTGTCTGCCACAATATATATATATATGTATATATTTATATATATTGTGGCAGACAGCCGAGACCCATGCCCAGCCAGGACGCCCCTTTGATACTGGATCCGGGGGAGCAGCCATGGAATGCACACTACATCCCCCGGAACATTTGGTGGCAGCCTCACTGGGTTGTATCAGGGCCAGTACCTTGGAACACCAGAGCTCATCCCTGTTGGGCTCCGTGGCCACCGCCAGGGGGTTGCTGCAAGGCTTCCTGAGCCTGAGTGCGTGGCAACGCAGGCACACCTGGAAGTGCAGCCTAATCTAGGTTAATTTCCACCTGGAGAACTACCAGGTGAACTATAAAGAGAGCCTGCGGCCACTACTCTGGGCACCAGAGTCGGGAGGAGGAGGACGATGCTGCCTGGGAGGAGTAGTGGAGGAAGAAGAGTGTGGTTTGGGGTGATTTACTTTGTGTGTTGTTTTGGGACTGTGTTGGGCCTGTGGGACATGGGGAAGACGAGCAAATAAAAATTAAAAAAACCTTTTCATTTATTTCTACATGTGCCTCTGTTGTGAGTCTGAGTCGGATCAATGCCTATATAGCGCCTTTGCCACTATATATGCATATAAATAAAATTTATTATTATTATTATTATTATTATATACATATACAACATTTGGAAATGTGTGCAGCACTGTGAAGTTATACTTGATATTTCTTTTTATTGTGAATGACATATCATTAGAAACTCATATTGAAAGATTGTTCTTTCTCTCTCTTTCTCTTTTTACATGTATTTAAAACATTAGTGTTTACATTTGTTTACTGCTTGTGATTTATGGTACATTACATCTTTGCAAGGGTTCCCAGAGTCAATTGATAGGAAGTGAGTTATTAAAAATTAATTGAATTGAACTAATACGTTATTGTAGATAAAATCTATGACTTAAAATAAGAACAATGTTTTAAGACATTTAAACACCTGAGAGCGGGTGAGCTTTTATGAAGTATTTGCAAAATGTTTTCAAAGTAATTTAGTTATTCCTTGAATGTGATCCCTTATTATCTTTATGAGAAAGTGCACCAGTTATACATTTATGTTTTCATTACTCATTATTGTTCTATAATATGATATGCTTTTAGTTAAAGTCCAAGTTAAAATGTTCCAACTGTCTATTTACCTGCCTCTGTTGCATATTTTTAAACAAGCAGTGTTCTTAATGTTTAAAACCTCAATAGAAAATGTCATCAAATTTTTTGTAGAAGCAATATATGCAATTTTCAGCTGGTAACGTCTGAAGATTTTACATGCTTCCTCTAGTACAGGGTTGGGCAACCCTGTAATAGCAGATAAGGATGAATTTCATAGGCTACAGGAATTTGAAGCACTTTTCACCTTGTGTCCTTTGGATGACTTCTTCAACTGAATTATCTGCTGTTGTCTCAATTACTTTAACATTAATTTTTATGATTTTATGGTACAATAATAAGTGGCTTTCACATTTTAAATGAGAAGGAAAAATAACAATCACTGCAGTCAGTAAATATGATGTAACAGTTTTCTCAGACTTACTGATTTTGGGTCATATTTTTTATTGAGGATTTAAGTGGGAAGGAAATTAAAATGCTAACAGCGTTCACTGCATTATAATATGGCTATGGCTAATACTATATTTTAGTATATTAACTTTATTAATATGATTACAATAATTGTGAATCATACAAAGTATTCTTTTTCAATTATTCTGAAAGAAGGTAAGATAGAAAAAGTGATTTTGTGAAAAAAGTGAATGCTGCTTTAGTGTTTTAGAAAGTGACTACATTTGGCACCAATAATGGTACAGTAACTCTTTTTTTCATATTTATTAGACAGTTAAAACACCAACATTTGGGGTATTTCTAGTTGTATTCACATAAAGGCAATTCAAAATACCAGTTAAAAGTATAATTCAGATAAAAGCAGTAATTATCCCCTAAATAAATAATTACTTAAGGTGGATACACTGTACGAATATGAAAAAATATGAATTGAGAAATACTTTACACTTTTGAGAAATATGTACTATATAGTATATATGCTAATTATGTAGAATTTGTGTAGATTAATTTTTTCCTTCTTATCTTTAGTTGCAAGCTAGTATTAACTTAATATACATGTGTATATATAACATAACACATAAAACTCTCAAACCTATTTAATTCAATGCAAGATTGCTGGGGTCCTGAGTCTATCCTGACAGTACTGGGTTCTTGGCAGGAGTCAACTCTGAATGGTTCATCTTTCTATCACAGAGCCTAATCACATACACACCAACTCAGGGCCAGTTAAATCAATTTTAAATTTAGAAATATAATTCAATTTTAAAAATAATTAATTTATTCAGTTCATTCATACATTAGGGCAGCACGGTGGTGCAGTGGGTAGTGCTGCTGCCTCGCAGTTAGGAGACCTGGGTTCACTTCCCGGGTCCTCCCTGCGTGGAGTTTGCATGTTCTCCCCATGTCTGCGTGGGTTTCCTCCGGGTACTCCGGTTTCCTCCCACAGTCCAAAGACATGCAGGTTAGGTGCATTGGCGATTCTAAATTTTCCGTAGTGTGTGTGTGTGTGTGTGTGTGTGTGTGTGTGTGTGCACCCTGCAGTGGGTTGGCACCCTGCCCGGGGTTTGTTTCCTGCCTTGCGCCCTGTGTTGGCTGGGATTGGCTCCAGCAGACCCCCGTGAACCTGTAGTTAGGCAATACCGGGTTGGATAATGGATGGATGGAATTCATACATTTTTTTCCTCATTCAATATATTGTAGCTCTTCCACTAGTTTGTCGCAGCATCTGGGCAGCTTCACAGACAATTCTAGGCAGAATGCCAGTCTAAAAAATACAACACAGTCATACATACATAACAGCAAACTTGAATTTATGCATAAAGAACCAGTTTATCATTTTTAATCAACCTAAAAGCATGTCTTGGGGATTTAGAAGGAAATTGGTGCACCTTAAGAAAAATGCATGCAGATACGGACAGAACATATAATCTCTACATAGACAGCACAAAGACATTGATAACTACTGTGCCATCATTATTTTAAAGACAGTTTATATTTTTTTGGCTTCTATATGATAGACCAATACCTAAGGAATGCACAATAACATTATTATTCAAGATAAGCCAGGAATAGCCTACATGAATGTAGATACTGAAGAGCAATAACTTTGACGACATGGTTTAATTTCCTTGGGTTGAAACTTGCAGAATAATATAGGAGAATTTTAAAACAATGTATGAGAATAGTGTAAGAGAATTTTAAAAGCAGCCTACTCCATCTATATCAACATCTTACAGTGCCTCCAGGAGAATCCCTGAAGGCCCAAAAGAACCTCAAATAATTCCCCTAGTTCTACAACAAAGTCCTCTTATGCCCAGAACCCTTGAATAGAAGCGAAGTTGTGTGATTTGTACTTGTGATATTATTGTTTTTTGTCACTACTCAGACCTAGTGACCATGAATGATGATATAAATTGAAAGCTTCAGCTGAAAACTTTATTCACACTTAACTACCATGGACTGGTAACAAAGTCTGCATCACTACTGCCTTCTGTTGTTTGGTAATCTTACTGTCATTTCTACTCTAATTTATGAACAAAATTTTAGCGTACTCCAACTACATTAGCAGCAGCTGCTATCCTCTTACTTAAAAAAAGCCATCCTTTTCAAGAGAAAGACTATGACCTTGCATCTAGAAGTGCTCCATCTCATTGTAACAGCATGAACGCCAGCTGAAGACTATTACATCCAGATGAGGCCAAGAATTCAAAATCATCTGCCTACAACAAAGGTGTAAACCTTAAACTCCCAAACAGGATACTATCCAGATTTCAATTTTGCCTTGGTATCATGTCCACATAAACAATGAACAGGAGTGGAGACAAGACACATGCTCATACAGAATGGACTACACTTAATACAAAGCATGAAAAGATGATTCTTGCTGTGCAAACACAATTACCAGATATAACAGAGCAGTGACCTCAGAACCCCACATTCTTGAAGCATCTGCCACAAAAATCATTGAGGTAAACGGTCATAACCTTTGTCTACATCAAATAACACAGGATCTGCAAATATGACTCCTCAAAAATCTGTGCAAGGACAAAGGACTGCTACACTGCTCATTTGCCTGGTGAGAAATTGCATTTCAGTTATAATAATTACTGACTAATGGTGGGGGAATTCTTCTAAACTATTCAAAAATATTTTATGTTCTTACTAGATTTAAATGTAACATTAATTAACTTTGCAAAAGCAAAGCTCTTCTCAAAGGTGATTTAAACAGACATAACTTAGTACAAAATAAAATGCAATTAATTCTGATAATTGTTCACTTCACAACCCTTCAAAGGTTTAAAAATATAAAAATAAGGAAATAAGTTTAAACATTTTTAAGTGAGTGATTTACTTAAGAGGTATGGTGGTACAGCACTGCTGCCTCATAACACAATATGTCAGGGTATGTGTCAAGTTACCATGTTCTCCCAGTGGTTTCATCTGGGTGCTCTGTTGTGCTTACACCACATGTGTTAGACTGATCAGCACATGGGCTCAGTATAAGCAATGTACACTTCAGTGTACACTTCATGCCAAGGCTGTTGTGATAGTGCTCATTTAATATGCCTACCTTATTTTCCTGTAATTGTAAATTTGTGATTATTTTGAATAACTTTAATTTAAAGTCATTTATCCATCCCGCTATATCCTAACTACAGGGTCACAGGGGTCTGCTGGAGCCAATCCCAGCCAACACAGGGCACAAGTCAGGAAACAAACCCTGGGCAGGGTGCCAGCCCACCACATGGTGCGCACACACACACACACACACACACTAGGGACAATTTAGAATCACCAATGCACCTAACCTGCATGTCTTTGGACTGTGGGAGTAAACCGGAGTATCCGGAGGAAACTCACGCAGACATGGAGAGAACATGCAAACTCCACACAGGGAGGACCTGGGAAGTGAACCCGGGTCTCCTAACTGAGAGGCAGCAGCGCTACCCACTGCGCCACCGTGCTTTCAGCTCTTAAATTAACATTTTCTTATATTTTCACCTTTTGGAAGATGTAAGCTTAATACAAATTAATTAAAACAAAGTAATTAAGAGAAAAAGTACTTCTGGTGCATTGCATCATTTTTGAAAAATCAGTAAAACTCTTAAATACTTGCAACTTTAATTTAAAAATAGAATGCACACTATATTTAAAATCTATATGTAACAAAAAATCTAAAGAGAAAATTGAAACTAGGATGGGAGATATCTGCTCTGTGTAGTTTCAGGCTTATCACAATAAAGATAGGGATAATTTATGATTTCCTTTCCAGAAATTCTTTGATGCCAAATGAATTAACATATTCTTCCTTAATCAAGATAACAAACTTTAATTAAACCATTTGAATATGCAAACTTTAGAAAATATAGAAATTTACCTCTGAAAAGCATTTTTGTTGGGATAAAAACCAGCAGCTACAGAAGTCTCCAGTAATAAGTATGAGAGGATTGGTTCCTGCCTTGTGCCCTGAGTTGGCTGGGATTGGCTCCAGCAGACCCCCGTGACCCTGTGTTCGGATTCAGCGGGTTGGAAAATGGATGGATGGATGGTATCAGTTCATGAAAATCCTATTTTTCCAAATTCAGAGATAATAGTTGTACTACTGCCACCTGGTGGAAAGATGTTTATAGACAGTCAGACAGAACTTAATTTACCCTAGGGTGAAATGTGTCAAGATAAAATTAATACACTTTAAAACAGTGTTTCCCAACCTTGGTCCTGTGAACCAGTCGCTGCAGGTTTTTGTTCCAACCAGCTTCTGTTTTTAATTGGACTCCTGGGCTAATTAAGTTCTGTGTTGTGGGAACAATATAGAAATTAGAAAACTAAGTTTGGTAAAAAAAATATATATATATTAAAAATGTACCATTATATGGGAATAATGTATTTTTTTTCTTTTTAACAATATTTTCATCTTGATTTTCATTCTACTTTTCTAGGTGTTCTAATTGTTTAATTAATCCATGATTTACTAATTAGTGGGTCTGATGCTAAAGTAGTTGCAGCCTTTGATTATTCAGTGTTGTTTGCCAGCGTGTCTGCTGTGCTCATTTTTAATTGTCATTAATAAGATACAACTAAGGGGAAAAACTGCACAGAGAAAGGGCAAAATATAATGAAATCAACAAAAGGAGAGTTAAGCATTTAAATCTCTAGCAAAAGCAGAAATATTTCTATATGTCTTATAAATGTAAAAATCATGCTGCTGTGCTTTTCTGAATGTAGAATAAAAGAAAAATAATACCAGCTAATTAAATGATATCATTACTATCAGGTGTTGTCACTGATTAGGAATCTGGTTGGAACAAAAATCTGCAGCCACAGGACCGAGGTTGGGAAACACTGCTTTAAAATCAATATATTATTTGGTGACGGTCCTTTTTGTGTACAAATGTGTGTGTTTGGACTTCCAGGGATTTGTTATACAGTAAGATAAGAGAAACTTTTGGTAAATTGCATTTGTCTAAATACAAGGGCACTTCTAGGCAATCTGTTAATTAGATTTCAAGTATTCAAGAGTATTTATTGTCATTTCATCCATATACAGTAGTACAGCGCACAGTAAAATGAAACAACGTTCCTCCAGGACCATGGTGCTACATAAAACACAGGGCAACGAAGAATCCACGACACATAACATAAAGACCCATAATATATAACAAGGTGCATGTGAGTCAAATGTGCAAACATGTGCAACCATGTGTAACACTGCAGAACAGAACACATATATCAGATATCAGACCAGTCCATGAGTGTTCACGAGTCTGACTGCTTGGGGGAAGAAACTGTTACACATTCTGGTGGTGAGGGCCCGAATGCTTCGGTACCTTTTTCCCAATGGCAGGAGTGTAATCAGTGAATGTGAAGGGTGTGTGGTGGTTCTGGAGATGTTGTTTCCAATCCTGACTGACTGAGGTCTCTTAGTCAGGAAGTCCAGAATCCAGTTACAGAGCAGTGTTCAGTCCGAGCAGGCTCAGCTTTTCTGTCAGCTACTGAGGAATGATCGTGTTCAATGTTGAGCTGAAGTCGATAAACAGCATTCGAATATATGTGTCCTTATTGTCCAGATGAGCGAGAGCCAGATGGAGAGTGGTGGCTATTGCATCATCAGTTGAACGGTTCCGGCAGTAAGCAGACTGTAGGGGATCCACTCCCCATAGAGGAAAATTGAAAGTATGGCCCAAATCACATTTGTGGTTTCTTAGTCTTATCTTAAACATGCTCCAATGATATAAAGGTAGAAATGTGTAGAACTTTGTCCACAAAAGTGGATTTAGCTGTAAAAATGACACAACATTACAAAAGAAATTTCACTTACCTCAGTAAACTGAAAAAGAAATAAGGAAATTAATATTGCAATAATATCACCAATGATACAGCATTTGTCCACACAATTCTTACAATTTCATAATTGCAAGACACTGTTATTTAAAAAATGTATACCAACGATATACAAATGTATTCCAACTGTGTATTAACTGTCATGTCATGATATCCCTTTCTTTGACACATTTTCTCTATGTTGGAGATTGCTCTTGTTGATGTGAATTAACAAGCTAGGTGATGTAAAGCAACACACCAATAGTATATCATAATTTTTATGTATGATGTGTTTATTAAACTCTCCATAATTTTCAGTTCCACTTAATCCATTTTGGAAGCAAGGTAGCAAACAACTCCAGAAGTAACTCCAGAGGACATCCTGTACTTATGCACACACACTCTGCAATCAAACCTATTGTGTCAAATTCCAATCACTAAATAACCTACCAAACATTTCTTTTTGATGTGTAGGGAAAACTGAGGTACCCAGTGAAAAAGGTAACACAGATATGGAAAGAACATATAACCTCAAAGGATAGTGATTTGAAACCAGGACTCTGGGGCTGGGAGCAAGCAGCCGTAATAAATGCACCTGATGACACCAACTCTGTTGTTTCACTAACACAATGTCTTACTTGTGTTTCTAAGTGGACGAATAGTAATTTTCTCAAGCTAAATAAAGAGAAAACAGAAATTTTTGTGATTGGCAATAATGGATATAATGAGGTTATTAGAAATAAACTTGATGTATTAGGATTAAAAGTCAAGACGGTGGTAAAGAATTCAGGGGTAACTGTTGACTGTGACCTGAATTTTAAATCGCATATTAATCAAATCACTAGGACAGTATTTTTTCTCTTAAGAAATATAGCAAAAGTTAAAACCTCTTATATCATTGAAAGATGCTGAGAAATTAATTCACGCTTTTGTTTTCAGTCAACTATATTACTGTAACCCGCTCCTCTCAGGACTACCCAAAAAAGACATAAATCATTTGCAACTAGTGCAGAATGCAGCTGCTAGAATCCTAACTAGGAAAAGAAAATCTGAGCACATTTCTCCAATTTTGATGTCACTACACTGGTTACCTGTGTCATTCAGAACTGATTTTAAAATACTGCTTCTGGTTTACAAAGCCTTAAATAATCTCGCTCCATCTTATATATCGGAATGTCTGACACCTTATATTCCAAATCGTAACCTTAGATCTTCAAATGAGTGTCTGCTTAGAATTCCAAGAACTAAACTTAAAAGAAGTGGTGAGGCGGCCTTCTGCTGTTATGCACCTAAATAACAATAGGAATTCGCCAGGCTAATACAGTGGAGCACTTTAAAAAACTGCAAAAAACACATTACTTTAACATGGCTTTCTCTTAACTTAATTTTAGTTTAATCCTGATGCTCTGTATATTCAGTTTATTATCATAACTATTCATGGTGGCTCCAAAATCCGTATTAACCCCTACTCTCTCTTCTGTTTTTTTTTCCCCGGTTTTCTGTGGTGGCGACCTGCGCCACCACCACCTAATCAAAGCACCATGATGTTCCTACATTGATGGATTAAAAGCCAGAAGTCTACATGACCATCATCATCAAGTCCTTCCATGAGAACCCTAAATACAAAGAGGACTGATCATTTATGTTAGGTAGAATGCCCAGAGGGGGGGGCAGTCTCATGGTCTGGAGCCCCTGCAGATTTAATTTTTTTCTCCAGCCGTCTGAAGTTTTTTTTTTTTTTTCTGTCCTCTCTGGCCATCGGACCTTACTCTTATTCTATGTTAATTAGTGTTGTCTTATTTTAATTCTTACTTTGTCTTTTTTTTTCTTTTCTTCATCATGTAAAGCAATTTGAGCCACATTATTTGTATGAAAATGTGCTATATAAATAAAAGTTGTTGTTGTTGTTGTTGTGCCAGGCTACTGTATACATTTTAATGAATCCCTGCACTGGAATAAGAGTTTTAGAAAATTATTGCCTGAATATATTATTAATTTACAGTAATTATTGTTATCTTGTCTTCTACTGATAGAATAACCATAACACCTAATGCTGTACATTACCTTTTAAGGAGTTATGAATGTGAAAAAATTCTTCTTATAAACTCTAACTGCTGTAAGATAATTACAAATATATTATAAAAAAGTAACATAAATATCAAAACATAATTTTTAACATAAATAAACAAAATCTGTGCATAATTTATATATTCAATGATTATAACAGTAACTGAATACTTGATTTTATTTCTAAATATGCTTTCACAAATGCTTTTTGCTGTAAGCTATTTTGCTAATTTAAATTTAACTATTATCCATAAGATTATTGTGTTTTAAATATATTCTGATATTTTTCAACTTTTCTTCCGCATCACACTATTTATAATAGTGCACAGCATGCACATCCATGCTTTGAATAAAAAAACAAACAAATTTGGTGATGACTTCTATATTATTCTAGTTAGGAATCTTTGTTATGGTTATGGCCCTCCAGCTCTTATTTACTTGACTAATATGACCAACACCAGCAACTTTGACACTCATTTTATTTAACCCATTATATGTACTATTATCACCTGATCAAATAAATTTGTTTTGCTTGTGATGCTAACCAAATAACACACTGGTTATAATACTTTTCAATTTCATTTGTGGAGTTTTGCCCCCCGGACACAGATAGACAGCCTCAGAATGTCCCTAAAACACACACGGTTTATTTTATTTTTCTGCACAACACAATGCAACCACAAATCTTCCCAATAAATCAGTTCTTATCTTTTTAGCTTTCTTTTCTTCACTGCCTCCACTCCTCTCCTGCAAGCTTCATCCTCTTCCACCCGACTCCAGCTCCCCGAGTGGAGTAAGGTGGCCCCCTTTATAACTCCCCCGGAAGTACTCCAGGTGTTCCTCAATTAAGTTCTGGCAGCACTTCCAGTTGAGGCTGAAGTGCTGCAGACCACGGCTCTGGAATTATCCCAGCACCTCCTGGTGGTGGCCACGTAACCCAACAGGCTTGAGCTTTACAGCCCCATGATTGTGGCCCCAATGTAACCCAGGGTGGCAGTTCTTTCACGTCCCAGGGAATGGCTTGCCCTTTTCTTGGTCCTCTGCTCTCCCAGGCTTCCCGACAGGGCACAATCCCCGGCCGTCTATCACACATTATTTTATTGTTGCAAGAATTGTTTAGCATGATATATGGACAGTCTCTTAGATGCAAAACATATCTGGATATATACACTTACTCATATCAGGCTAATTTATTTTTTGGACAAGGGTGAAAGTGAGAGTATCTGTCGATTACTGAAGTAAAAAAAATGACAAGGAGGTACTACAGGTGTTTTGGCTTTTCCAGCTAACAGTTCTCACCTGTACATAAGTTTCAAGATAGATGGTTTGATTTTATCCTTGAAGAGTGGGCGTACCACCTAACCACAATTCCTAAGAAATAGCTGTTGGTTAAAAAAAGTACAGTACCAAGAAGTTGGGAGAAGCACCAGTATTGCATACTAGTCAGTACTGATACTGACTGATTTCAAACACTGCTGATATGCATGGAAAACCCCCTGGCAATCCAAACAGCAAAACACAGAAGTGCCAATTCGTTCTTTTTCAAGAACTGGACAGAGGGGAAAACACACAAACAGCATAGACACTGAAAAAGAATCCAAGTACATTGTATCATATTGTATCCTCAAGAGGGCACTATCTCCCTTGAAATGTAGCTTTTTTAAATACTGTGATAGATTCTGCTATGCAGTATTTCCCGAGTTTAATAAGTAAAGGAAAATAAAGTGCAAAAAATACACACTTAGCTTGTTTATATACTGTTCATCAAAATTATAACTCACAGGAGTCCATGGACAAAAATTAGAGTCTGTATTTTCTGTATTAATCTGTTTATAAAGTTTAGTGCAAGAGTTTCCAAACTTTTTTCAGCCGCAGACCCCTTTACCAAAAACTTTTAAAACCATCGACCCCCTAATTACATGCAATGGTTTTTCATATCCGCACTTGCTTTGATATGTTCGATAAGACAATGAACAGACATGTTTGTGCTACATGTATTTTCATGCATTCTTACGTGTGACTCTTTTAATGACACATTTTACCTTTTCGTTCGCATATTTGGTATGTAATGTGTTTTTTTTAAATGATTTTACTTCTTAATTAGGTACCTATTGGAATCATAGATATTTTGAAGTAACAAACAAATAGCAGTAGTAAGGGGGTCTATTTTTGCTGTCGTTGACCCCCAAATTTTTTCATTGAAACTATCGACCCCTAGAAAGTTCAAATCGACCCCAGGGGGTCAATATCGACCACTTTGGGAACTCTTGGTTTAGTGCCTTCTGTTAAGGTATCCAGTTTCTGTCAGGTTTCCATACATTTTTCTGGGCAGGCCCAACCTGTTTAATTACAAAACTTAATATGATTAATTTCTACAACATACTAAGTATATTTTATGTATAAAAATAAATAAATAATTATGCTTACAGATTACAATGGCACATAAAGTATCAACTAATACATAACACATACACCAACATTGTTTTTTATATTTTCTATAGCACACATTCAATTAATCATTTCAAAAACTACTAATATTTATAGACTAAATGATATTGCAACAGCGGTGTCCCTGCATTAAGGTCAGGTGGAGCACTGTCTCCCACCAGAGTATTGTGTTGTACCAATAATTTAATGTATTGTTAAAATTTTTATGGCAAACTCAACTTAATCATATGATCAGATTTTTCTAATTTTATATGGTATAGTCAGATCAATTACTTATCTAGAAAAACATTTTTTTTTTGAGTATGTGAAATGTTCTTTGTTCCTGGCACCCCTGGATTGTTTACGGATTGCTGGGGGTGGGGCCATTCAACCTTGCACTGTTCTAAGAATATGTTTGCTCAAATGTGCACTTGTGTAGGCTGAACTTTTCAAATGAAAGCTGAAGGGTCCAGAAGAAAAAATGTCTGTCAAATGACAAATTGAATTCATAACTATGGGTTTTAACTGATCTTTAACCTGAACAAAAACAAAAGCTTAAATTATAGTCGAAGTTTTGCCTTTAAACCAGGAAGTCAAGAAAAGCTAAAACATGCACAAAGTCATTATCCAAATCTGTCACACATTGCATATTAATGTACTAATTTCACAGTAACATGGTATTAACTGTACCACAAAATGGCAACACCTGCCAAAACCAAGACTGTATCCAAAAGAGATTAAAATGATTTTAAACTATGTTAAAAAAAGTCATAAGAATCAAAAAAACGCTAGGTATATATTCAGCAACCCCCAGACAATAATAACTTTAATTGTATATGCAAAATTTCTTCCATAAAACAAAAAAAGAAAAAGTATGAATTATCTTAAACTATGTTAATTCAGCATATTCATAAGAAATTTGATGATTTACTTCATGAGGTAGAAATTACATAATAAGCAAGAATTGTTGCATCATATATTTGAAATCTTAAAAGTGTGTTTTAATTTGAATGCTTAAAGTCTAGATTGAATGTAATAGAAATCTGTCATTTTTCACTCAATGATAGAGATAACATAGAGCGCTGGATCCATAGTAAAGGATCAAAAATAATTTCACATTCATAACCACTGATCTTAAAATAATCTGAAACAATACCTCATATGCTTATGTTTGAAATTTGTCATTTACAACCTTCTAGGAGTGGCTTTTAGAGGGCCAGGACCACCAGTAAAGAATCAAAATATCAAAAATATTATCATATTCATAATCAGCAACCTTGTAATAGCATAAAATGACACTACATGTGTCTATATTACTGATTCCGATTTTTTGAAGTTTTGTGAAAAGGATGTGACAGACGGCCAGGAACCCTGCCCCGCCAGGATGCCTGGAGGAAGGAGGAACTGGGAGAGCGGCACTTCTTTTCCCTTGGCACCCGGACGGTCCTTGATCCCTGGGGGACAGCGCTACCGGGACACCAGGAAGTGCTGACAGACCAGGGACGGTTTATGCCAGTGCTTCCGGGTGCAAGGGCAGCACTTACGCCACACTGGGGAGTGCTGCCGGAAGTTCATCATCAGGCATGTGGAGCACATCCGGGACAAGATAAAAGGAGCTGCCTCACTCCATTCAGGGAGCTGGAGTCAGGTGGAAGAAGGACAGAGTTTGCGAGACAGGAGTGGAGGCAACCAAAGGAACCAAGGACTGTGCAATCGTGTAAATATTGTAAATAGTTGTGTAAATAAACGTGTGTGTTGTGGACACTGCCTTGTCATGTCTGTCTGTGGCCAGGCTACATCTTACAAGAAGTAACTTTGATTCTTGCATCCCATTAGAGGACAGAACCACAGGGGTCACTTGATGTGGCATGTATAACCAAGTCCTTCTGATCATTTTTGCAGGAGATATCTATTTGTTTACTCTTTCTCATAAGGGTGTATTTTCTTGCCCAAAATATGAGTCACAAATGGCCTTAAAAATGAGGGTTTTATGTGCCTAGGGGACCAGAAATTGGGGAACCACAAAAAGCTTGATATGTTGCATAACTAGACATCAAGATAAGGCAAACTAAATATGATATTGTGGTGGATTGCCAGCTTCCTATTCTGGCCCTCACCCCCAGGCCGCCAGGAGGAGCTCTCCCAACAGCATGGACGTGCCCCGAATTCCAGCAGGGCCTCATGGACTATGTAGTTTTTATACACAGCCCTGCTGGATACCTTGGGGACCACTAGGAGTCGCTGTCGGGAAGCCCATGGACTCATATGTGCCC
This sequence comes from Erpetoichthys calabaricus, assembly GCF_900747795.2. Taxonomy (NCBI): domain Eukaryota; kingdom Metazoa; phylum Chordata; class Cladistia; order Polypteriformes; family Polypteridae; genus Erpetoichthys; species Erpetoichthys calabaricus. The sequence continues at coordinate 171,424,373 of NC_041394.2, forward strand.
TATAACCTGGAAGTACATCCTGGTCACGTGAGCAGGAGAGATGACGTGCTTCCAGGTTGAAGATAAGGACTGTTTACCCTGACCCGGAAGGAATAAGGAATTGTGGACTGTTGGGCAGGAACACCTCTGGGTCAGGGTGTATAAAAGGACTCTGGGAAAGCCCAGACACGGAGCTGAGCTGGGAGGTAGGGTGGCTAAGTGTCTGGGAGAAGGAGGAGAGAGTCTTGTGATTAGTTTATTGTTTATATGAGTAGTGTGGAGTGGACGGTGGAGTGGTGGTCCCCCTCTTTAAGAAGGGGGATCGGAGGGTGTGTTCCAACTACAGAGGGATCACACTCCTCAGCCTCCCTGGAAAAGTCTATTCAGGGGTCCTGGAGAGGAGGGTCCGTCGGATAGTCGAGCCTCGGATTCAGGAGGAACAGTGTGGTTTTCGTCCTGGTCGCGGAACAGTGGACCAGCTCTATACCCTTAGCAGGATCCTGGAGGGTGCATGGGAGTTTGCCCAACCAGTCTACATGTGTTTTGTGGACTTGGAAAAGGCGTTCGACCGTGTCCCTCGGGAAATCCTGTGGGGGGTACTCCGAGAGTATGGGGTACTGGCCCCCCTGATAAGGGCTGTTCGGTCCCTGTACGATCGGTGCCAGAGCTTGGTCCGCATTGCCGGCAGTAAGTCGAACCCATTTCCAGTGAGAGTTGGACTCTGCCAGGGCTGCCCTTTGTCACCGATTCTGTTCATAACTTTTATGGACAGAATTTCTAGGCACAGCCAGGGCGTTGAGGGGGTCCAGTTTGGTGGGCTCAGGATTGGGTCACTGCTTTTTGCAGATGATGTTGTCCTGTTTGCTTCATCAGGCCGTGATCTTCAGCTCTCTCTGGATTGGTTCGCAGCCGAGTGTGAAGCGGCTGGGATGAGAATCAGCACCTCCAAATCCGAGACCATGGTCCTCAGCCGGAAAAGGGTGGAGTGCCCTCTCAGGGTTGGTAGCGAGATCCTGCCTCAAGTGGAGGAGTTCAAGTATCTCGGGATCTTGTTCACGAGTGAGGGAAGAATGGAGTGTGAGATCGACAGGCAGTAATGCGGGCGCTGCATCGGTCTGTCGTGGTGAAAAGGGAGCTGAGCCGCAAGGCGAAGCTCTCAATTTACCAGTCGATCTATGTTCCTACCCTCACCTATGGTCATGAACTATGGGTAGTGACCAAAAGAACGAGATCGCGAATACAAGCGGCTGAAATGAGTTTCCTCCGCAGGGTGTCTGGGCTTTCCCTTAAAGATAGGGTGAGAAGCTCAGTCATCCGGCGGGGGCTCAGAGTAGAGCTGCTGCTCCTCCGCATCGAGAGGAGTCAGATGAGGTGGCTCGGGCATCTGATCAGGATGCCTCCTGGATGCCTCCCTGGTGAGGTGTTCCGGGCACGTCCAACCGGGAGGAGGCCCCAGGGAAGACCCAAGACACGTTGGAGGGACTATGTCTCTCGACTGGCCTGGGAACGCCTTGGGATTCTGCCGGAAGAGCTAGAAGAAGTGGCCGGGGAGAGGGAAGTCTGGGCATCTCTGCTCAAGCTGCTGCCCCCGCGACCCGACCTCGGATAAGCGGGAGACAATGGATGGATGAATGGATGGATGGATGGAGTGGAGGGTGCTTGGTGCACTGTATTAGAAGAAAATAAAAGAGTCTGAACTTTCACCTGGTGTTTGGAGTGGTACCTGAGGGTTTAAGAGGTGGACACACGCCTCTACTGCTACAATATGTACTGCTTTTCTTGTACCAATGAGTCAAGAGGTGCCATACAAAAAAAAAAAATTTAAGTGATTTCAAAACATTCATAAGTAATTCTTCTGGATGCAAAATTAATAAATGATAAAGTACCACTTCCTGTTATCAGAAACAGCCCAAAAGTTGATAGACATCTACATTTTGTACGTAATACTTATATGCAAAATTTCATTGACCTAAGTGAAAGCATAGTCAGGTTATCATGTTTACATACACACACAGACAGACACACAGACATAATTCCAAAAATGGTATTTTCAAACTCAGGGAGGTCTAAAACATTGTCATTCATCAAAATCTCGACATCAAATTTTTGGACAATTACAATACTTTCCCTATACTTCACATACAAGAAAGAAAAAATGAAACATACTCTTAACACCATCTTGGGGCTTAAAGAGTGGAATCTTTTTAAGCTGTATAGCACAGGGTGAATTCAAAAAAGAGTCAAAAAAAGTCAAAAAAGAGCAGTAGATAAAACATAGGCAAAAGCAAAGCAAAGATCATAATCAATGATGGTGTGTCAAAGCCATACAAAGTAAAAAATTAAATTGTCAAAAGTTAAAAAACAGGAAAAATAAGTGCTTTCAAAATGTTTAAGGGCAGCATCCACAATGTTGGATAATATGCATTATTGTGGTGCCAATTTACTGTGATGGCATCACACAGCATGACTATGGGACTATGAATCCTAACCACCAGCTACTGTGTCATGGCAAATGACCAGAAAGTGGTGGTGTTCATAAGATAACAAAATAGGGTTGTGGTATTTTCAAAACATGATATTAAAATAAAACAGCAATTCCAAAACAAAAAATGTACATAGAAAATGAATGGAAAAAATGAATTCTGCTTGATTCTAAACACAAATAAAAAATTTAACATTGATAAAAGACAAAATTATTAAACCCAAAATAAAATGAAACAACTCAGACTAATAAAAGTGACTCATTGATTTTTTTGTGATGCAATTTATAGGGGGTATTAGCTTGCATATCTCACTATTTTGGAATAGTCTGCAACATTATCATGAGTCAAGTCGATTATTTCTGTACAGTACAATTTAGCATGTTAGTATTTTAACAAAAATTGGAAATGTATAATGTTCAGCATTTGATGTTAAAATATCTTTAACACTATCCGTTTGTGGTTTTGTATTTGTTTAAAGAAATTACTAGTTATGAAAATAAACACATATGAGTCAAGAAGGTCCATTGTATTTGGTAGTCTTGGCTATGAAGTATTATGAAAATTTAAAATAACAATTTGGTACCCAAATAATAAAATCAGTTGATCGAGCTGCCCTGTGGGACATCCTGAGGGGTCGCAGGATCTCCTTGAGGTTGCTGGATATCATGGCCGGCCTATACACTGGTACTGTGAGTGCTGTGCAGAGTGGAGGCAGAACCTCTGTGTTTTTCCCAGTTGATTCTGGGGTTCGTCATGGATGTGTTCTTGCTCCTACTCTGTTCAATGCTTGTATGGACTTTGTGTTGGGCAAGGTCGTGAGGTCCAGCGCCTGTGGAGCATCTGTTGGTGAAGAAAGATTCATGGATCTTGACTTTGCTGATGATGCTGTGATCTTCGCGGAGTCAATGGAGGCTCTGATAGGAGCGCTCGAGAGACTGAGTGAGAAGTCTGAGTGTCTGGGCTTGCGAGAGTCCTGGATAAAAAACAAGATCTAGGCCTTTAATGACCTCTTGGGCACAGCCAACAGCAGTGTGTCTGTTTGCGGAGAGAGTGTCGACCTTGTCGTGAGGTTTACTTACCTTGGCAGTGACATTCATGTCTCTGATGACTCTTCCTATGAAGTCAGTAGACGGATTGGGAGAGCATGAGGTGTCATGAGATCGCTGGAAAAGGGTGTGTGGCGCTCCCAATATCTATGCAAAAAGACGAAGGTCCAAGACTTTAGAGTCCTGGTTCTTCCTGTCTTGCTATATGGTTGCGAGACATGGATGCTATCCAGTGACCTGAGACGAAGACTGGATTCCTTTGGTACTGTGTCTCTCCGGAAAATCCTTGGGTACCCTTGGTTTCACTTTGTGTCGAATGAGCGATTGCTCATGGAGTCCCGAATGAGGCACATTACATGCATTGTGAGGGCACGTTTCCCCGAGGGTGATCCAGCTCATAAGATCCTCATTGATGGGGACCTGAGTGGATGGACCAGGCCAAGGGGTCGCCCCACGTAACACCTGCCTGCGGCAGATAGAGGGTCATTTCCGGAGGGTAGGACTGGACCGCGTGTCTGCCTGGGGGGTTGCCAACCGGGATCCCGAGATGTTTCGTTGTGTAGTGGGTGCAGCAATGCACTGTACCAGTGCATGCTCCCCAACTTGACTTGACTTGTACCCAGTAAACACAGTATGTAGCTAATACTATGTAGGACAGACTGGCCTTAGCCTTTACTATGCCTGGAACACTGGTCCTTTGCTTAAAAATCCAAGACCATACACTTTTAATGTCAGCTAAAAAGTCTCACTTTCCGTAACACAGCTTGTCTTCATTATGCATTTTCTGTACATTTTCTTATAAAATGCTTGATCCCAGTCCCAGTAACATTGTAAAGACAGCTCTTTGAGACACCATCTGGACATCCAAGTTCAAAACAAAGAGTCATACTTCAAAGATCGGCAACCTTAGTTGACAATAGGGAATGGGTTTATATGCACTTAAGAAACCTTTCTTTTAAAACCACAGCATGTACCCCAAATGCTGCTTCTTCTACCAGCTCACTGCTTTTAATCTAGCTATAACTTCTGCTCAATAGTAGAGACCTGGTGCTTATAGAGTGTGGCCATAACAAACGCTACAATCCATTCTACTCCAAAGGGTAACTGAAGGATGTTGGACTGGAAAATGGAAGACCATCCATAAAAGGAGATGAATGAGGGGTGCCATTGGAAAAAACCTTGCTAAGATAGCAAGTGCGTGAGCAGAGGAACTCCATATATAAGGCCACATGTTTGCCTTGCTAAAAGCGTTACTTGTCTGATCACCAGCTCACCCAGCAGACATGATTTTTCTAGCAACAAGATAACCAAGGCGATGTGTTTGAAACTCAAAAGTGCAGTGCTGCCTGCAACCAGAAGGTGCAACCAAGCCGAAGAAAGAGAGTCAAGTTCCTAAAACAAAGAAAGAAAAGCTTGCTAAAGATTATTCCTGGTGTCTGCAGAAAGCCAGCCACGAAAGGAACAAAGAATCACTTACATCAAACCATAAGCACATCTGCTTTGATTCTGAGAACTATTGTAACTTAATAGATAGGATAAAGCCATCTATTGCATTATGGTATTGGTGTCACTGTAACTGAAAGGTAATAACCTTGTGAAGGATAAGTTCTAGCTGTTATAAGTTTCTTCTAAATCCAGCAAGAATTTCAGGAGCAGCCTCTCATACACATACACACAGAAATTCTGTGGAGGTAAGCAATGCGGACTAGCTGTGAGTAAATCAACACCATGGAACAAGTAACAGAAGCATAATAACTAGCTAAAGAACTTATCCACCCTGACCACACTAATTGAAAGATCAGAATTCATATCTTGTGTGCAACCCTTTCCTATAGGAGAGAAAAGATTTATCTAAGGCAAGAGATAGAATGCCTAAGTTATACGCATTTTTATATAGGAGAGCTGTCATAATTGTATATTTTGTGTTACTTGTTAATGTCCTTTGTCTGTCTGTCTATCTATCTATCTATCTATCTATCTATCTATCTATCTATCTATCTATCTATCTATCTATCTATCTATCTATCTATCTATCTATCTATCTATCTATCTATCTATCTATCTATCGTTACACACCTGCACATAAGGGTCAGCTGAAGGGCTCTAGTGACTGTAATTCTACGACCGCACCAGGGGTTTGTGCTGTGCCTTAATGCTTTTCTCTCTTCCTCTGCAGACAGGATGATTGACGGCTATAACACAACTGACATCACTCCCAGTGTACATCCATTTGGACCTGCCTCTTCCTGCAGGGAGGACTGAAAAATGGAAGCTCTACCACCTTTGCCAGTTCTGTCCTGAGCTCAAGTCTGAAAATACCTTGTCGCAATCATTGTGTGCTTTTTTCTTTTTTTCATTTTCTTGACATTCAACCATATGGGGTTACCAGGTTAGTACGCTAACTCTTTATCATCATCCTTTGATGCTCTTGCACAATCTACATGCTGACATAATTTCATCTTTAATTATCCTAATGTAATAAATAAATTGTATTATTTGGTTCATTGTAACAAGTGTGCTTGGGTTATTGCTTAAAAATAAATATTGCCACGTTTGGATCACAAAAGAGAAAGTGAAAGTGTTTAATTTAGACTTTCATTGATTTATTAATCTTGTTCATAAATTGTAAAGATCTCTTCATATTTCTCATGTTTTGGCTGGAAAGTTAAACACAGATCCCTCACTCAGCCTACATTAATTTGTTCATTATTTTAATTAATTACTGGCATTGCCAAAGTTAAAACTTATACTTAATTTAACTGAGTGATCAGATTTAATCTTTTTTTCCTAAAACTATTACATTAAATAATTACCATGAACCTATAAAAAAAATAAGAACTAGAAAAAATGTAAAGAAAACTTAGTGAAAGGCATAAAAACATGCACAAACATTAAAATAGCATGTCCAATCTACATATTAATATCAATACATTGAAAAACACAAAAAGTGAAATTTTACTCTTGACAATACTTGTTCATGTTTTTCTGAAACCATTAGCTCCATCTTCATCCTGGACAGGTTGCCAGTCATTTGTACTGCACCCTCAAACAGACACACTGGGTCTATGTTGGGTTAGCAGTCCACCAACCTGCAAGTCTTTTGTACGTAAAAGAAAAGAAATAGAAAACTACTGTACTTGCAGATACAGAGAGTGAGAGAGAGAAAGTACAAACTACACACAGTTAAAAGATTTGAAGACAGTGTCCTAGAACTCAGATTCAACTGTTACCTTTTAAAAAATATTGATTTTATTCAATGAAAATACTATAATAAAGTAGATAATAACAAGAAAAATATTGTTTTCATCGTGTAACATGTTTAATTTTTTTTTCATCTATATTAATTTTAATCTGAGATTACAGTTTGGAAATTGAATCAAAGTAATTAATTACCTCACATGAATTTTATTATTATGAAAATTACTTATGCAATTAACATTTGTTAAGCAGCATAATCCTTAATTAAGGTTTCTTGCATATCTCCTCTGTTAAAAATGTCCATTCACCAATTTGTAACTAGATGACACTGTTTTCTTGTGAGTGAGAAAGGGTCCTCACAGAGCATAGTTTCTTTGAAACTTATTTTCCACTGTAGGAGTGTGGCATGCTGGAAACCAGTGCAGGATTTACGTATAAGCTACACAAGCTATAGCTTAGGGCCCCCGCCTTCTTGGGGGCCCCCAAAACAAATTGTCCGAGTGAGCAATTGTCATATATACTTAAATATACTACAGCATTATTTGTCCCAATCAGGCCCGGCCTTAGGCATAGGCGAAGTAGGCAACCACCCAGGGCCCCGTAGTCTGGGGGGCCCCGGATCGACTCCTTGGTCTAATTTTCACGCATTTCACAGAGCTTCCAGGGGGGCTCTGGACCCCCCTTTCGCCTAGGGCCCCATAATACCTAAGACCGGGCCTGCTGGAAACTACCCTGGTAGCATAGTTGTCAAGTAGGGATCCAGTAATGGATGGAACAATAGGGAGTTGCTGGGCACACACACTTACACTGCACTTGGTTAGTCTGTAACTTGAGATATATCTCAATGAGGTGTGGCGGACACATATAAAAACAGAAAGAACAAAACTCCACCCAATGACTGCACAGTTGAGGATTTAAAGGGCAAATACACAGAGAGTGGACTGAGAATTACTGCATATGCAGGTCCCTGGAGCTGTGAGATAACATTACTAATCATGGTCTGTTAGGCCACATCATTCACACATACAACAGTACTGTGAAATTTCATACACATACATTCAATTGTCCTCTGAATGAGAAATGTAAATTTCATACACAGGCAACTTAATCAAGTTGCACTAACTAAGCAATTAAAACTGGCTATCTGTAAAAGGTAATAGTTATGAGGTAATGAAAATACTTTTATGCAGTATCTGTCATTACATTTCCATTTTTTAATTTAATTTGATATATATACCCTTTACTGTTTTATGTGCTCAGTTGCTTTTTGGTATTGGTTTTCACATAATCTCCAAGTAAAAGTTTTTATCTTAATTTTTTTTATTCATTTTTTTTAGATTGACCTTTTCATTTAAATGTACGTCTCCAACAAATTTTTTCAAAGAAGTATCGGGCGTGCTTATTGATAATGTTCTTGACATAGTAAATTCGTCATTAGATACGGGGGTCTTCCCAGACTGTCTTAAGACTGCTGTTGTTAAACCCCTACTTAAGAAAAATAATCTCGACCCCTCTGCTCTTGAAAATTATAGACCCATCTCTAACCTGCCTTTCTTAAGTAAAATTCTAGAGAAGGCAGTCATTATACAGTTAAATGAGCACCTCAATAAACATACTATTCTTGATAAATTTCAGTCAGGTTTTAGAACAAATCACAGCACAGAAACTGCACTCGTTAAAGTAGTAAATGACTTGCGGGTAAATGCAGACAGAGGCCATTTATCTGTTCTCATCCTCTTAGATCTGAGTGCCGCATTTGACACCATTGATCATAATATTCTTAAGAATCGCCTTAGTCAATGGGGGGGCCTCTCTGGCAGTGTCTTAAATTGGTTTGAATCCTACCTGGCAGGGAGAAAATTCTTTGTTAGTTGTGGTAATTACAACTCAAAGACACATGATATCCTATATGGTGTTCCACAAGGCTCTATCCTGGGTCCGCTGCTCTTCTCAATCTACATGCTTCCATTAGGTCAGATTATCTCGGGACATAACGTGAGCTACCACAGCTATGCTGATGACACACAGCTGTATTTATCAATAGCACCTGATGACCCCAAATCTCTTGATTTGCTAACACAATGTCTAACCTGTATCTCAGAATGGATGAATAGTAACTTTCTCAAATTAAATAAAGTGAAAGCCGAAATCTTACTGATTGGCAATAATGGATACAATGAGGCTATTAGAAATAAACTGGATGCATTAGGATTAAAAGTCAAAACGGAGGTAAAAAGCTTAGGGGTAACCGTTGATTGTAATCTGAATTTTAAATCGCATATTAATCAGATCACTAGGACAGCATTTTTTCACCTAAGAAACATAGCAAAAGTTAGACCTCTTATATCATCGAAAGATGCAGAGAAATTAGTTCATGCGTTTGTTTTCAGTTGGCTAGATTACTGTAACGCACTCCTCTCAGGACTACCCAAAAAAGACATCAATCGTTTGCAACTAGTGCAGAATGCAGCTGCTAGAATCCTTACCAGGAAAAGAAAATCTGAACACATTTCTCCAGTTTTGATGTCACTACACTGGTTACCTGTGTCATTCAGAATTGACTTTAAAATTCTGCTTATGGTTTATAAAGCCTTAAATAATCTCGCCCCATTTTATATATCGGAATGTCTGACACCTTATATTCCAAATCGTAACCTCAGATCCTCAACTGAGTGTCTCCTTAGAATTCCAAGAGCAAAACTTAAAAGAAGTGGTGAGGCGGCCTTCTGCTGTTATGCACCTAAAATCTGGAATAGCCTGCCAGTAGGAATTTGCCAGGCTAATACAGTGGAGCACTTTAAAAAACTACTGAAAACACATTATTTTAACATGGCCTTCTCATAACTTCACTGTAATTTAATCCTGATACTCTGTATATCCAATTCATTATAATAACTATTCATTCAAAATCTGTACTAACCCCTACTCTCTCTTCTGTTTCCTTGCGCCACCACCATCTACCCAAAGCACCATGATGTTCCAACAATGATGGATGGATTAAAAGCCAGAAGTCTGTATGACCGTCAGCATCAAGTGACTCCGTGAGAACCCTAACTACAAAGAGGACTATTTCATTTATGTTAGGTAGAATGCCCAGAGGGGACTGGGCGGTCTCGTGGCCTGGAACCCCTACAGATTTTATTTTTTTTCTCCAGCCTTCTGGAGTTTTTTTTTTTTTTTTTTCTGTCCACCCTGGCCATCGGACCTTACTCCTTTTCTATGTTAACTAATGTTGTCTTATTTTAATTTTGTATTTTGTCTGTTATTTTTCTTTTCTTCATTATGTAAAGCACTTTGAGCTACTTTTTGTATGAAAATGTGCTATATAAATAAATGTTGTTGTTGTTGTCTCTGAGGAAAGGATGTTAGTTCACTGAAATTCATAGGCCCTATCCACATATAATGACATTCCTGCCCTTTTTCTAGTACTGACTACTTTCTTGGACTTTAAGTTCTCTGGCTTTTGTTTATGCAATTTGAGTCTTCCAAATATATAATACAGTGATCATCATTGCCTGGGAGGTTTACATTCTTTAGTGTCTGTTTTATGTGAAATTGTTTGCAATATCCTGTCTAGTTGATTATGTGACTTTTTATACAACATACATTATGCAGCAATTGTAAGAAACAGCACATTAATTTAAAAAAATGCATAACAGTTGTAATAATGCATACATCTCCATATACAAATAAAAACACAAAAATTTGAGTCTTCACCATACAGCAGCTTCCAAAATATACTACCTGGTTTTGAAAAGAAAGCATTGAACAATTTTTTTTAAATTAACGGAACATATGGAAAGCCTGGCAGAAAAAGAGTACTGTGCAAAACACAGTAAATAAAGTCAGTGGATAAAAAGAGAAATACCATTTTAGTAATGAAGCCAGCAAACAAAGCCTAAACCCCAAACCCATTCCCATCTCTTTGGGATATATAAATTCCAGTTTTCACTTAAAGTGAGAAGATTATTCTTCTTATGACATTGTATGGTGTTTGTATTTGCAAACATAAGTCAGCATTAAAAGTAATTATCTTACTGCATTTTTTTCCTTCCACCACCATGAGGATTACATTTA